>NC_088648.1:4937990-4977990 GCF_964019385.1 Sycon ciliatum | reverse complement strand
GTTCGAACAGCACCCGTCCATAGATAGAGCTCGATATTTTTTCTGCAAAGACGAGACGAACAGGGCCCAAACCCCCTCCCCCCCCCCCCCCCCCAAACGAACGAATATCTTCTCTAAAAAATCATCGATATTTGTGGACGACCCCTTATTATCATTATTTTTTTTGTACGATCACTGACTTGTCAGTTTGAGCACTCTGGCAAAGTACGTTGGGGCCTGATTTAAATCTGGCTTTGGAAATTATATTTTCATTGCTATCAGGTTCGGCCTCATTTTCTCTGTGCTGCGCTGAGGAGTTCACGAAGAACGAAACAGCATGCTCTCCGCATATTGATGTATGATGCACCAAATTCTATAGACAGCAAGCTGTTTTGGCCATAAAGGGCTCATCAGTAGAGCTACGAGCTTTAAGCAAGCCGAGCTACAAGCCATGGTGCAAAGGAGGCACCATAGGCATTAAGATAGCTCATCGCTCTAGCACCAGAGTGCTCTAACTACGAAAATTAGTGGGCAATGCGTAACGCAGCAGCACTACCGTAAAAGTCCGTAAATAAGTACCTGCCCGAAAGAAATACCCCCTTCATTCTTTTGGCTCTGTCTGTTGAAGTCAAGTCAAGCCCGATAAACATACTGCCCGAAATAAGTACCGGTACGATGCGCACATGCAGCATGTAGCATGTACATCTACATGAAAATGACCTCTCCACTACACACAAGTCAGGTCCGAAAGTTAGTTCGTGCCCGAAAGTCAGTACCCGCCCGAAAGTTAGTACGGGTGTGGTCACTAAATTCGAAAGTAAATACGTACTTATTTACGGACTTTTACGGTAGTCTAGTAGAGCAGCCTACCGAGAATTGTCAACAAGACGAATATCTAGGAGCAAACTACCCAATGCTGTAGACAGTATAATTATGATGTACATGTATATTATTGTAACGAAATTCAATTCGATATTTTGTTAAGCATGTTGTCGTGCATATGGTTCGTGTCTTGTAGAGTCCAATATCTGATGTCATATACATGTAGGCTCCGGCAGATTATGCTCGCGAAATCATGGAATCATGCGTTCATGGATGCTCACATTATGCTCGCAAAATCCTCATATTATGCTTTGGCATGCTGTGATCCAGGAGGGTGGTGACGTTCGTGCGGATGCGGAAAATTCGGTTTCTAGCCGAGTCTCGCGCGAACCATGAATTTTTTTACAGTGCGGTGATTCTTTTTTACGATGTTGTACTTATGGAGACTCAAAGTTCGGAAAATTGTGCGTTTTGTACTTGCAAGTGGCAAGTACAACAAAATACAGAAGTATGTTGATCTCTAGCATGCATGGACACCTTGATATGGTATCAACATAGAAAAGAGAAAATAAGTATTAGTACTTCGTATTCATTACTGCTTCTCTTCCTTAGTTGACTTCTTCTGTAAAATATTTTTTCATTGCCAAATTAGTTTGAGTCACCTTACCGGAAAATTATCAAGTTCAACTGTCTTCTAAGTCGTCATACTCGTCCTACATGTCAACCTCGCCCTGCGAATAATCAGCCCATTTCTCCCGCAGCTCCACCTCTCTTTCCATCATGACCGAGCATCAACTATACCTCCTAATCAGGAATTGTTAGAGTAATATCCACTAGATGAAGTGCATACACCGGTCCTTGCAGGAACGTAGAGTAGAATAGGTTTCTTAGTATTTGTTACGGGAACGAGAAGAGTTGATCAAGGGATTCTTCGCGTCGTGTTCCCGTAATGTATACAGCAGAGCATCGCATGTTGTTCCACCCTAAACCTGACCTTAATGACCTGGGATATTGAAGATTGGCCTGTTCCGAGCCAAGATCCACTGGGCCCAGTACCTAGTGAACAGGCACTAAAACTATACTGAGATGCGGTGGGCAATCATCGAGTGCAACCACATCACCGTTAGTTACCTTGTAGTTAACATGTAAGACATGATGAAGATGGTGCAGCTTTCTGAAGGAGAGGGCGGGTCACTTTCACTCTCTGAGAGCAAGTTTGTAAGACCTTACCAACGCTATAACCAGGGAATAGTACAATTAGTAGTACAATTAGTAATACAATTAATATTATTGTATTGAAGTTGACAGCATGTTGTAACAATAATGCTGTCAACTTCAATACATGTTAGCCTATCAAGCAAGGCTTATCGCATGTACACAAGTTTGTACTCCTCCATTTCTACCTGTACCAGGGAGTCGTAAAATATCAACAGCATAAATTAATATTAAAGGTCCGCGTTCCAGCTCTCCACCTTCTCCGCGGACAAACGAGAAAAAGGAGAAAAAGTACCAAAAATGAGGAAATTAATAATTGAACTGGTTTATTAGGTGATGATGGGAGTAGCCATTGGCGGACTATGCTCGGCCAATCGTCAAATTATGCTTTTGATTATGCCACAATTATGCCAACATATATGCTGAATTATGCTGAATTTTGCTCGGTTCCACTATGTATTCACGCTGTACATAGAGGATTGAGAAACCACGCATACGCACACGGCCATGCCCTAAGCATAATTTTGGTCTAAACCGAAAGATTATGCCGACCTTAAACATTGGAATCCGTATTATGCCGGAGCATAATTTTTTGACGAAATCCCAAGATTATGCCAAATATTATGCCGGCATAATCCGCCAAGGGCTAGATGGGAGTCAGTTACAGTCGTAAAAAAACACATTGGTATTTTACGACTCCCTGTCAAATACCAGTACGCGTATACATGGGGAAAAGCCTTCATTTTTCCCGCAGCCAAGCCGCGTGACGGATAAAACAAACATAATGGATTAATGCAATGCAAAACTGCTCGGCTGGCGAAGGAATCAGGAAATAATACATGCTGTTGTGAACCCTCGGGTTCTCTCCAATGTCAGGAGTGAACGACTACACCGTGCGGCACAAGGACAACTATTTTATGATTCTTTACAGTACATTTGACTTCGATCGAATAACAACTAAGACTAAGATCCCAAGCTATTTATAGCATCAGTGTAATGACAGCCGTATATCAGAATAGTGTGTATCTAGTTATACATACCGGTAATTGTACATAATCATATCCAGCTGTAGCATGAAATGACAGCGTATAACAATGTGGTGTGAACATAATTATACATAATTGTACATACAGTCGACTTCGCTTATAACGACACTCGGCGGGGCATCAGAAAAGTGTCCTTATTCGCAAAGTGTCGTTATACCCGAAGTCTCATTATATGTGTCACAGTTGGATGGGACTTTGCTCCGGGCATGAAAATTATGTCGTTATTCACGAATTGTCGTTATATCCGCAGTCGCTATTAGCGAAGTTGACTGTAATCATACAGCTGTAGCATGAAACTGATGACAGCGCATAGCAGAATAGTGTGTGCATAATACATATTTGTACATACACTCGGACGTCTTTCATCCGGGCACCTCGGAACCGGGCACTGCCCGTATCTCAGGACAACTCGTCTACCATGTATCATAATCATTTTTTGAAGAAGTTTATTTGGAAGGTATTGCACATGTTCAAGATACAAAAGGAACCCATTGATAAAAATGTGTGGATTACATAGGTTGGCAGTGAAAAATAAGCACTTCCACATACGGAAAATTTCCAAACCCCAAAGTCCGAAGCTGAAGCTGAAGGTGCCCGGCAGAGACATGCCCGTATCTGAGGCATCCGGATAAGAGGCGTTTGAGTGTACATGTAATTATACCAGCAGCTGTACTGAGCATGAAATTACAGCGTAAACCAGTAACAGTTTATCACTCTTCTATATCGCCCTCCACTAATTCTTGTGACCCTTGACTGGTCCCGTATTACCCTTACCGCCGTAGTATCGCCGTAATATCGACCGCTTGTATCGACTGTTTTTTGAAACGTCTTTGTCGTTTACAATGTGAGTCTTCTGGTAGCGAATATTCCGTTATGAAGAGTCTGCTGCATGCCCGTCTCTCTTTCTCCTTACTTAGATCCACTATTCTTTGTATCCGTGGTGCTCGTTCTCGTCGGGGTTTCCCCGTCCAACGTTTTGTGGATAGTCCGTTGTGGTGGCTGAGTCTCGCCTTGTTACGTAATTTTCTGATCTTCTATACTGTGTTTATTTGTTTATACAAAAGAGAAAGGACAAGTTACGCTATACTGTCCACTAACACCACCAGATACTAAACAATCAGCTCATGCGATAACATTGCACGACACTGACCGACGGTACTGAGCTGATTGTTCAGTAACTGGTGGTGTTAGGGGACAGTATAGCGTACCTTGTAGTTCCTTGGTCCTTTCTCTTTTGCATAAATTAATCCTTGCCTCTCCATCCGAGTGTTTATTTGACACCATCAGAAGTACGAAATCTGTTCACTGCAATAGATGGGGTGGTTTGGCTCCTCGTACAACTAGTAAGACTATTGGACCCACCGGCCTTACTACAACTCGACGACGCAAAGCAACAGACCACCCAACTTGGGAGGCTCAGTTTTATGTAATAAATGTAGAAAGGGGCAGCTAAGCGAAGACGAATTGTGACAAACCGAAACGTCAGCATCCTACTGAACTCCACTATCATGTAAATATGATGGACTAGTTATGTACAATAACAAGTAGTTCCACACGTTTCGTCATCATCCAGTAACTTTCGGCATTCTTTGTCGCCGTGGCGCGTAGCTCATGGTCTTCTTCGTTGCGCTTTCCTTCCCCTCTTGGACCTTTCCGAACCTGAGCCTTCCAAGTTGGAAGGTTGTTGGTTTGCGCCTTGGAGAAGTGTTGGAGCTAGGTGTCAGGTCGTCGAATGTCTCAGTACTCCTTGCCAGTTCGGTGCCATTTTGTCGCACTCGCTGACTGTGTAAGATCTGGTTACGTTGGTGGACAGTTTGTCATAACTCGTAACATTTTGTCCTTTTCCTGTCTTCATCATAGTTATAATATTATTGGCTCACCATCCGAGTTCAACTTTGCACACATGATGAGCCGTCATGACCTACTGTAGAACGGGTAATTTTAGCGTTTCCCCATTGTCAACCGGTTAGCGACGTTTTATTTTAGCGATTTCCAGCGATTTTACTCACGGATCACCAGTGCACTACTGCCTCAACGGATTAGCGACTTGAAACTTTAGCGAAAAGGAGTCGATCGCTAAATTCGCTAGGGTTTTTACGTCGCTAAAATTACCCGTTCTACAGTATACGGCGAAACGTACGTCGTGTGGAACTACTTGTTATTGTACATAACTAGTCCATCATATTTACATGATAGTGGAGTTCAGTACGATGTTGACATGGTCTTTCTTGTCCCTCACCTTGGAGATGTAATCTGAGGAGCTAGTTTGGCGGTCTGGAAGCTGTCATCAGGGATCGCCTCATCCCAGCCCTTACTGGTCGCCTCCCTCCGCCCAGTGTGGAGCGGCTTATGCTCTCGTTCCCTTGTCGGGATGGCGGTTTGGGTCTCTCGATTCCCACTGCCCAGTCTCGCCACTATTCCCACTCTCGAGCTGTTACTAACAAGCTCAGGGAGAGGATTCGCTAGATCATGTTGTGGCAGACGCTACCAAGACCGCCAAACGTCAAGTCCGCACTGCAGCTCGGGCATCACAGCAACAGCTGAAGGAGGAGTTTGTGAGTGGTGAAGGTGCGGTACATGCGGCTCAGCTTGAGCTTGCTTCCGAGCGTGGTAGCTCTGCTTGGCTGACGTCACGTCCTCTATCCTGCCATGGCTTTCGTCTCTCTAAGTCTGAGTTTAGAGATGCCCTGTGTTTGCGCTATGGCTGGGTGCCGGAGCGTTTGCCGTCATCCTGCATTTGTGGCAACGCACTTCGACGCCTCCCACGCGTTATCCTGCTCGACCGGTGGATTTCCGTCTTTGACTCAATGAAATCCGTGATGTCACCGCCGACCTCATTCGCCAGGTGGCTCACTCGGTATCCGTGGAACCTCCACTGCAACCGCTCTCTGGTGAGCAGTTCAGCCTCCGGTTTGCGTCCTTAGAGGACAATGCTCGCCTCAACATCACTGCCAGTGGGCTATGGGGTGGCCGGTTCGAACGCACAATGTTTGATATATGGGTTTTCAACCCCTATGCTGCCTCAACCCCCGTTGTGTAGAGTAGAACCCGGGTTAGGGATCCACCTAACTCTGCGCGGACATAGCTGGACTCAGTTGTACAGGGATGGGCAAAAAGGTGTGCAAAACGACTTTTTGTGAGTAGATGGACCCCGGAAAAATACTGAGTTTGGAGCGAAAAAAAGTTACGGCTTCCTCGGAAACCGACGGGCCCTTGGGCCGGAAATTAAATCCCGGTATAAGGATCACCCGCACAATACATGCCAAGTGATCCCCCCCCCCCCCCCCCCCCCCCCCCGGGCTCCGAAGGATCACCCGCACAATGTACGTGCCAAGTGCCCCCCCCCCCCCCGGGCTCCGGTCCCTAATCCGGTGTGACCCTTAACCCGGGTTCTACTCTATGCCCGCCATGAACGCGAGAAGAGAAGAAGATATGAGGAGAGGACTCGGGAAGTCGAGAGGGTCTCCTTCGTGCCAGTCGTCATGTCGGCCAGTGATGGTGCTGGGAAAGCCGCCACAGTTTTGTACAAGCGCTTGGCAGTTCTTATCTCTGAAAAGAGAAATGACCAGTATTCTGCTACCATGGCGTAGATTCGCACTCAGCCGTGCTTTGCGCTGCCGCGTACGGTCCAACATCATGTGTTTGCACCGTGCCAGATCCTCTAAGTCCCGTTAACTCCAGCGAGATCCAGTTGCGGTTGTCGTTGCGGAGGCACGCCTGTGGCCTGAGGCATCTGACCGTAACATTATTTTGAAAGTGAGTTGCTTGGACTGAGTTTCACTTGTTTTAATACTTCAAAAATAATATTACATATATGAAATTAATAGTGCATTAAGCGGGATTCACAGAAGCTTTTTTGCGATGCGACACGCGATGCGACGCGATCTGCGACGGACGCGTGCGATGCGAACTCGCGAAATACCATTCACAGAAGAAGTCAGTGATGCGACAAAATCTTGCTGATTTGGCTACGTCACCATGATATTGGCGCGGTTTGATACAACTTGTACAAATTTATAGGCAACTCTTGAACCTTTGTACAACTTTGCTGTAGAAAAGGTCAAAATCGTACACCAAATCGCTTGTCGCATCGCATCGCATCGCAAAAGTTGAGCCAAGCTCAACTAACTTCTGCGATGGCCTGCGATGGCCCAGTTGCGGCAGTTGCGTGGGGTGCGACATGGCTGCGATTTGGGGTTTTCCCGGTTTTGCGCCTGTCGCATCGCGTGTCGCATCGCAAAAAAGCTTCTGTGAATCCCGCTTTAAGCCCGATTCACAATACAACTTTCTGCGACGCGACACGCGATTTGGGACAGTTGCGACAAGAAACTGCCTGTCGCGAGCTGTCGCAACCTGTCGCAAGCTGTCGCAATGCACCTGTCGCAGAAGTTGAAGAAAGTTCAACTTTTGCGACATGCGACACGCGACATACACAAATGGAGTACAGTTTCGACCCTGGGTGCACGTGCAGTGCACGTGCATAGTACTACTTGTGCATGAGGATGTCGCAAACATGAAGAATATTGTGAACCGTGTGTCGCTGTCGCAGCTCGTCGCATGTGTCGCAAGTCGCATGTCGCGTCGCAGAAAGTTGTATTGTGAATCGGCCTTAAAGCGGGATTCACAGAAGCATTTTTGCGATGCGACACGCGATGCGACACGCGATGCGACAGACGCGAAACCGGGAAAACCCCAAATCGCAGCCATGTCGCACCCCACGCAACTGCCGCAACTGGGCCATCGCAGGCCATCGCAGAAGTTGAGCTTGGCTCAACTTTTGCGATGCGATGCGATGCGACAAGCGATTTGGTGTACGATTTTGACCTTTTCAACAGCAAAGTTGTACAAAGGTGCAAGAGTTGCCTATAAATTTTTACAAGTTGTGTCAAACCGCGCGAATATCATGGTGACGTACCCAAATCAGCAAAACTTTGTCGCATCGCTGACTTCTTCTGTGAATGGTATTTCGCGAGTTCGCATCGCACGCATCCATCGCAGATCGCGTCGCATCGCGTGTCGCATCGCAAAAAAGCTTCTGTGAATCCCGCTTTATAGTTACTACGCAGTACTCTAGGCTGTGCATGCTAGCTACATAATCATACTTGAAGTACAGTAAATAACTAAAAAAATGTCTCACCCATTCTTGTTACTGACTGGTAGATCTACATACTACTTCGTACTGGATTGTAAAAATAATCACATCGATCATGTAGGTTTTTTTGGCGCGTTTTGCTTTCGTTTATATTTAAATAGCATTCTTGTAAAAAATTCAAAAAAAGTGTGGCAAGAGTACATAATTATATAACCCAAACCAAAAAAATAAAGCTCTGTTATTATGATTTACAACAGTGAGTGGTATTCTGATTTACAATGCCAGAAGAATAGCTAGTAGACTAGTGTTGTGCCCAATTGGTGTTGTGAATAAAACCGTTCTCAAGTACTTGAAGTACTACCACTGGTCCAGTAGTGCTCGACGATTGTCAACCAGAAGGAAATTATTTGAATGATGGACACTGAATTTTGCATCTCCATTCCCAGCGCAGGAGGCTATGAAAAGCTGGTCCAATCTCCCCTGGCAGGCAACGACAGCAGCACTGGTGCCCAGACTCGCTTGTACAACATCCCCGACGATGAGCATGTTGTCGTCGCTGTGTCAGCGTTGGGAGTCAATTACGCGGATGTGTGCATTCGCTGGGGTTACTATGAGTCTGCGAAGGAATACGTAGGCTGGCCCATCACGCCAGGATTTGAGTTCAGCGGCAAGGTACAGACTAGACTGGATGTACATGCTTATTCGTAATCGGAGTTGGACAGGCACGTGCACGCACACACACGCACACACACACACACACACACACACACCTTGGACCTTGGACGCGCTGCCATATTCTGGCTATGCGGACCCCATGGGGGGTTGAGCAGCTTCGGAACAGTAGGGGCGATGACGGGATAGGTCCTGTGGTCTACTGAAACGCCGACCGCAATTGCAAACGATGCAGAAGGAGCTACGGTCTGCACACACACACACACCATGTACCATGTATACGCCCGTCGCAAGAGAAGCACGCAAATCTGCAAATGCACTGGATGTGCACCCACAGATGTACACACACACACACACACACACACACACACACACACACGCCACAATGTGCCATGTACGCCCGTCGTGTGTACCCACCCCCAATCAACGGTACACCTGGTCCACACCCACACCGCACAGAGTACATCTACAGCGCTAGCGGAATGGCCAAGACAGTTACCAGGCGCGTTATACCCATAGCCCGCATGGGGTACTGGGGGGGGGGGGCATGTGCACCCCCCCCCCCCCCCCCTCCTAAAAATTTCGACCTAGATTCAACATGCGCACAGTGATCATGAATGACATGCACCAGCCATCCTGCACATATGCGGCTGTGCAGCCCCCCCCCCCACCCCCCCCTAAAAGGGGGACTAGCTACGCCCCTGGTTACGTAAGGACAGCCTACACTTGCTGAGGTAACCAGCTGATTCGATAGAAGCAGACACTAGATCCACTTCTACAAGTACACCTGGAAGTGAAATGTGTGTTCCTTAAGCCAATAGACATATCAACAACTTCAGCCATGAAAGCTAAATAGTAACGACACACTGGATTATAGAGCGGAAACTAGTCCAACTCCCAAAATTCTTCTTTGGCGAGAAGACAGCCTTCATGCACACACCAAAAGACCCACACACACACAGCCCCACACACATTCACTGGCACACACACACACACGTGCACACACGCGCGCGCGCGCGCGCGCACACACACACACCACACTAACGCTGTCATTCATTAAGCAAAGGCTCTTCTTCTTGCCTGACCGTC
This sequence comes from Sycon ciliatum, assembly GCF_964019385.1. Classification (NCBI taxonomy): domain Eukaryota; kingdom Metazoa; phylum Porifera; class Calcarea; order Leucosolenida; family Sycettidae; genus Sycon; species Sycon ciliatum. Next base: position 4,968,075 of record NC_088648.1, on the reverse strand, counting down.
TGGTTCTCAGATTGTGGAGGTGGGCACAAACTGCAGTGATCTCCGTATCGGGGATGAAGTGTTTGGTGTCACCTTGTTCGGTGCGTACTCCACACGCTTGCGAGTTCCTGCACGCTACGTGTTCAAACGGCCCGACTACTTGAGTATGCAGCAAGCGGCCTCTTTCCCGTGTGTCGGCCTGACCGCCTACTATGCTGTTCACGAGCTGGTCCATCCGCGACCGGGCGCATCCGTTCTCGTTCACTCAGGTATGCGCGTGCAGGCGTGTTGTTCCACAGTTTTATTTACTGATCTGCTGCTCATCCATATCATGTCAATGTTTGATGCACGACAGTCAGCAATATGCTTGAACACTTGATGCGGGGCTGTCACACATGCACGCACACGCACGCACACATACACGCACGCGCCACACACACACACACACACACACACACACACACACACACACGTGTTGCTCACTGCCAAAACTGTGTCACGTGGGTCTCCCCAAGAGAGGGGAGAGAGACTCTAAAGGAATCTTGGAAAGATGGCTCGATTGGCTATTGAACCACCCAACGGCCGACACCCCCTGAAATCCCCAAAACTCTGGGTGGATTTGAAAATGATGCCACTTATGGGCTCGCCACACATCAGTACGTCGGTGAGGACAAGGTGCAGAAAAGGATTGACGGCATCAGGGTATCCGTCCCGGGATCCAACTGCGGTTACCCCTGCCCCCCCCCCCCCCCCCCCCCAGTGAAGGTAACACTTGCTACTACTGCGGGTGGCTAAATCAGAGTGGATCTGATATAAGTATATGAACCCTGGAACCAACAAAGTTGGCAGGTACAGCATTACACCTTCAAGCAGCCGAGCCCGTTGGCAACAGATCCAACGCAATCAGGCATAAGTGCGCCCACCAACCGAACTAGCTGGCAACACACACGCACACACACACGCACACCATGTACCACACATGCACGCACACACGCAGACGCACACACACACACACACACACACACCATGTACCACACATGCACACACGCACGTGCACACACACACACACACACACACACACACACAAGTTGCTTACTTGTTGTAGTGCGTTGTGGAACGGATTTATTCACACAGCTAATTGTGTGAAGCTATGAAGTGAGAATCAAGATGTAAAGAACCCAGATCAGGCACTGAATAAAGTATTGTTTAAATGTGCGAAACAGTGGTAGCGACTTCGGCGATGATTGTTAGGAAAGAGTTTGCTGCCCACACTGGAGCTCGCGCTATTCCCCCGACTTGACTTGACACTTGATTTTAATGTGGCACTCAATGTGGCACTCAATGGTCCTTATGCACGTTGTACAGATGTACGAAGTTCTGTGCTAGGGCCATAGGTGTGTACATACCCGGTTGGGTGTTCATTGTGTGCTATGCATGCGCATTTGACCAATTTGGCCTCGTACTTAATTGCAAACCATCGCTTTTCCAGCTTCTTCACTTTGGATAGAACACATGGCTAGCTAGATCTTTGTCGGAAAAAGTATGAAATGCCTTCAGGGCGCATTTCGTAGTGAAGAAGATTGCAGTAAACACAATAGGGTCCTACACATTCAACACCCAACTGGGTCTAGGGATTCTACGAGATCCTACGAGATTCTACGGGATTTCGTGCATCTGTACAACGTGCATAAAGGTTATATGGCAATCAGTTGAAGTGCAGGAATCGATTTTTTTGTTGCAGGAGAGCAAACTAAGTTAGCACCCGAAGCTCAGAAGCCACTGGAAAATTCGACGAGGCTTTTCGCACCGTTGTTCTTCAAAAAAGTCGTTATAATTGTGATACAATCAGTAGCAAACAGGTCCTCATATCTACAAGCTCGTAGCTTTCTAGGTGGTCTGCGCAGTGACAAAATTACTCTGACACGTAAGAGAGTGCCAGTGATACCAACTATATACAGTAACCCTCTTATTTTAATATAGCTACAAGGAGAACTAATTACTAGTATACTGTAAGCATTTCCTATATGTCGACATGTATGTGTGAACTGTTTTACGATGATCGCAAGGCACACAACGAAAGGGAAAGAGAGGATTTGTTCAGAACTGTTTTCTTGTTACCGGTACATTCATCAGTGAATCTACGTAACAATGGAATGGGGACTGCTTGAAACTAAAGGAAATGCTTCCAGTACAATTACCGTACTCACTTTTTTTAATACCAATTTTGACAGGCTTCTATTCAAGAGGGGCTTTTATTGTTTCATTCCATACCAGTATCCCAATCGAATCTCTAAAACTTTCATATTCACAGCAACTCGGCCCCGAGTTAGGTGGCACACACTACGTCGACGAGGACATGTACCAATATGTGCATGCACGAGCTGTTTTTGCGCTCTTGACCTTAACATTATATGGCACTGCCTGGTCACTCTATGCTTCGCGAATAGTAGTCCGGGGCGTAAAATAGAGAGGGGCTTGTATTTTTTCAAACAGTCCTTGTAGGGGGGGGGGCTATTATTCAAGAGGAGCTTTTATTCGAGAGGGGCTTCTAATCGCGTGAGTACGGTAGTCCTCCTTGTAGCTATTAAAACTGCTGTCTCCGAAACGCTTGTTTACCCCTAATTTTAGCGAACATAAACCTTAGCGAATTTAGCGATTCAGTCAAATTCACTTAAGCTAGGGCTCGCGAATCACCGATTTAAAAAAATTACTTGTGTGGTTTCAGCGCTTCTTGTTACTAGTATTAAGCCAGGTGCCATTCTGTGCCATGTTTTCCCGTGTGCGTTTCAGCTGCCGGTGGTGTTGGAAGCATGCTGGTGCAGATTTGCAAGCTGGCAAAGTGCCGGGTGGTCGGCGTCGTCGGCTCATCCCACAAGGTCGAGGCCGCCAGGGAGCTCGGCTGCGATGACGTCATTGACAAGAGCAAGGAAGACCTGTGGTTGCGGTGTCGCCAGATTGAGCCGAGCGGCTTCAAGGTACAGTAAAACCGGGAATTTTTGCTGGTGTCATATTTTCGGTGTTTCCCAAAATCAACGGTTCGGTAGCGCGAAATTTCGGTAAACCAATTTTCCAGATCCAAAAAATGCATTTTTTGCTCACGGTTTTTTGCACACGGTGTGGCATGGCATGGTTGAATTTTAGATCCCATTTTATTTTAGGTAAAAACTACCTGTACCGAAGTTACCGAAAATAAATCTCCACCGAAATTTTCCAGTTTTACAGTAATCGACCGCTTTAATAGAGTGGTTTCGCGTCTGTCACGTGATCACTTGGAGCAGCCATGTTGGTTCCAACTCCACTTAACTGCTTTTGTATCTATGGGTCACGTGATGTCGGCCATGTTGGTTCCACTGCTCACATGACATGATCACTTTCTACACAAATTTAGTCACATGACATGGTCACTTTCTGCACAAATGACACATGACAAAGATGCGAAAGCACTCTGTTGACGATGTGCCAGTGGCAGCGGAGTCAGCTGCGCACCACCATAAGAATGTGGCCATTACGGTGGTGGTTTGTTGGTCAGTGTGTTTGTAGGGGACGGTGATGGTGTGTTGGTCAGTGTGTTTGTAGAGGACGGTGATGGTGTGTAGGTCAGTGTGTCTGTAGAGGACGGTGATGGTGTGTTGGCCAGTGTGTTTGTAGAGGACGGTGATGGTGTGTAGGTCAGTGTGTCTGTAGAGGACGGTGGTGGTGTGTAGGTCAGTGTGTCTGTAGAGGACGGTGATGGTGTGTTGGCCAGTGTGTTTGTAGAGGACGGTGATGGTGTGTTGGCCAGTGTGTTTGTAGAGGACGGTGATGGTGTGTTGGTCAGTGTGTCTGTAGAGGACGGTGATGGTGTGTTGGTCAGTGTGTCTGTAGAGGACGGTGATGGTGTGTTGGTCAGTGTGTCTGTAGAGGACGGTGATGGTGTGTTGGTCAGTGTGTTTGTAGAGGACGGTGATGGTGTGTTGGTCAGTGTGTCTGTAGAGGACGGTGATGGCGTGTTGGTCATTGTGTCTGTAGAGGACGGTGATGGTGTGTTGGTCAGTGTGTTGGTAGAGGACGGTGATGGTGTGTAGGTCAGTGTGTCTGTAGAGGACGGTGATGGTGTGTAGGTCAGTGTGTCTGTAGAGGACGGTGATGGCGTGTTGGTCAGTGTGTTTGTAGAGGACGGTGATGGTGTGTTGGTCAGTGTGTCTGTAGAGGACGGTGATGGTGTGTTGGTCAGTGTGTCTGTAGAGGACGGTGATGGTGTGTTGGCCAGTGTGTTTGTAGAGGACGGTGATGGTGTGTTGGCCAGTGTGTTTGTAGAGGACGGTGATGGTGTGTTGGTCAGTGTGTCTGTAGAGGACGGTGATGATGTGTAGGCCAGTGTGTCTGTAGAGGACGGTGATGGCGTGTTGGTCAGTGTTTCTGTAGAGGACGGTGATGGTGTGTTGGCCAGTGTGTTTGTAGAGGACGGTGATGGTGTGTTGGTCAGTGTGTCTGTAGAGGACGGTGATGGTGTGTTGGTCAGTGTGTCTGTAGAGGACGGTGATGGTGTGTTGGTCAGTGTGTCTGTAGAGGACGGTGATGGTGTGTTGGTCAGTGTGTTTGTAGAGGACGGTGATGGTGTGTTGGTCAGTGTGTCTGTAGAGGACGGTGATGGCGTGTTGGTCATTGTGTCTGTAGAGGACGGTGATGGTGTGTTGGTCAGTGTGTTTGTAGAGGACGGTGATGGTGTGTAGGTCAGTGTGTCTGTAGAGGACGGTGATGGTGTGTAGGTCAGTGTGTCTGTAGAGGACGGTGATGGCGTGTTGGTCAGTGTGTTTGTAGAGGACGGTGATGGTGTGTTGGTCAGTGTGTCTGTAGAGGACGGTGATGGTGTGTTGGTCAGTGTGTCTGTAGAGGACGGTGATGGTGTGTTGGCCAGTGTGTTTGTAGAGGACGGTGATGGTGTGTTGGCCAGTGTGTTTGTAGAGGACGGTGATGGTGTGTTGGTCAGTGTGTCTGTAGAGGACGGTGATGGTGTGTAGGCCAGTGTGTCTGTAGAGGACGGTGATGGCGTGTTGGTCAGTGTTTCTGTAGAGGACGGTGATGGTGTGTTGGTCAGTGTGTTTGTAGAGGACGGTGATGGTGTGTAGGTCAGTGTGTCTGTAGAGGACGGTGATGGTGTGTAGGTCAGTGTGTCTGTAGAGGACGGTGGTGGTGTGTAGGTCAGTGTGTCTGTAGAGGACGGTGATGGTGTGTTGGTCAGTGTGTCTGTAGAGGACGGTGATGGTGTGTTGGTCAGTGTGTTTGTAGAGGACGGTGGTGGTGTGTAGGTCAGTGTGTCTGTAGAGGACGGTGATGGTGTGTTGGTCAGTGTGTTTGTAGAGGACGGTGATGGTGTGTAGGTCAGTGTGTCTGTAGAGGACGGTGGTGGTGTGTAGGTCAGTGTGTCTGTAGAGGACGGTGATGGTGTGTTGGCCAGTGTGTTTGTAGAGGACGGTGATGGTGTGTTGGCCAGTGTGTTTGTAGAGGACGGTGATGGTGTGTTGGCCAGTGTGTTTGTAGAGGACGGTGATGGTGTGTTGGTCAGTGTGTCTGTAGAGGACGGTGATGGTGTGTTGGTCAGTGTGTCTGTAGAGGACGGTGATGGTGTGTTGGTCAGTGTGTTTGTAGAGGACGGTGATGGTGTGTTGGTCAGTGTGTCTGTAGAGGACGGTGGTGGTGCTCACAGATTGCAGCCACTCCTCCAGGCCGGTGCAGTGTTAACTTAGGTACATTGCTGGAGAAATCCAACCTCATGAATAAAGTAGCGCCGCGTTCGAGTGCACAGACCAGTTCCGTAGTGTCGCATATATACTATAAAGAAGAGGCACCTGTGACGTGTGTTTGTCTGTGTGTTACGCAGAAGCGCTGCGGAGCAGCGCTGCCCTGAGCACGCGAAGCGTGCGAACAGTGTAGCTAGCGGCCGCAGAAGCACTGAGCACGCTTCGCGTGCGAATCGTGTAGCTAGCGGAAGCAGCCACAGAAGCAGCCACAGAAGCACTGAGCACGCGAAGCGTGCGAATCGTGTAGCCACCACCACGTGCTGAGCACGTGTGCTGTTCATGTACTTGCTTCACCCGCATGCCACGTTCGGCCAGGCAACGCTGGCCGGGTGCTGCTAGTAACCTATATAGAAGCATGACTCGAATAGAAGCCGATTTTTCAAAGCGCCCTGTGACACAGAAGCACGATTTGAATAGAAGCCGCCCTGAGCTCTCTGCAAAGTAGCCGTGCCAGAACTACATCTAGTACAGTGTATGGGACAGTACACACTGCCACAGTGTGCACTGTGGCAGTACACACTGCACAGTGCACACTGATGATGGTGACGTAGAAGTAAGAGTACATAACCCCCCAGAGTGTGCAACTCCCACATACCCTGCTGTCCCGACAGAATTTCAAGTTGACGTCATTATTTATGACGCAATGCTCCTTGTACTAGTGATTTACAACATGTGTACGGGTGTCAACGCATCACACATTTTTCTTTGCAATAATTTGTACAGGATCGATCTGCTTCGATCAACCACAGGTTCCGGATTCGTCTGGTAATCCGTGTACAGTGCGCATTGCATCATCAAAATGACGTCAACTTGAAATTCTGTCGGGACAGCACCCATAGTGGAGTTGCACACTCTGGGGGGTTATGTACTCTTGGTAGAAGCATACTGTAAAAGCAGAAATTTTCGGTAGTGTTTTATTTTCGGTAACTTCGGTGCCGACAATTTTTACCGATAATAAAACGCACCGAAAACTTCGGTACAACCGATTCTGTATACATGTAGTACTAGTACACTTACCTGGAGAACGGGTTTTACCGAAAATTTCCCTCTGCCGAACCGCCGATTTTGGAGAATACCGAAAATATTACACCACCGAAAATTTCTGCTTTTACAGTGGCTTGAATAGAAGCCTGGTTTGAACCCCGGCTTAGGCGGCCGTACGCACCTGCTTATATACACGTACGCGACATTACGGTATGTGTAGTGCTAGGGCTGCGTGGCGCCCGGCAATGCTATTTTATTCATGAAGTTGGATTTCTTTGCCCCCACTGTACAGTACAGGGCAGACCTCGCTTTAACGTAATCTCTGGGGATGGGAAAAATTATGTTATAGCGACGTCTGTGTTATAGGGAGTTGGGCATACCAATAATGTATGTCAAAATGACGCTCTTCACTTACAACTGTACAGTTTTACATACAGGTATGATGATGTAAACTAGCAAAGAGTGGTACAGGCTTGTCAGCAAAGGGGTGACAAGAGTCATGCAGTGCGTGTACATGTACATGTGACATGATTTATAGAGGTAAGATACACACAGATGTAGTAGTCAGCATCAGGTCAGTACTACATTGTAGCAAGTACGTTGACGTGTAGGAGGTCGAAGTATAGTAATTATTGACCCCAAGCAGGGAGAATTCCGGTCTTTTACTACTCCCTGCTTCCGAGGTGAACAGCTCAGCCTCGAACTCGTCGCGAGAAGCGCATGCATGCCGTGTACGTAAGTCATCTGTAGACGACTGTTTATGTTATGCTGATGTCTCCGTGCGCCCGGGACCCAGCAAACAGTGCGTTATAGCGAAAATTACGCCATAGCGGATTATGTTATAGCGAGGAAATTTTGTACAGAAGTGATGCGGTTTCGGCAGGGACATTCACATTTAGTACGTTAAAGTGAGGTTTATGTTATAGCGGGGTCGTTATAGTGAGGTTTATGGTATAGCGGGGTCGTTATAGTGAGGTTTATGTTATAGCGGGGGTCGTTATAGTGAGGTTTATGTTATAGCAGGGTCGTTATAGTGAGGTTTATGTTATAGCGGGGGTCGTTATAGTGAGGTTTATGTTGTAGCGGGGTTTGACCTGTACAGTGTCCACGGAAAACGTCGGTCTCTTCCGCATTTGGACGCGAAGGGCTAGTTGGGAGGATGGGGAGCGGGGCCGCCGTGATTGCTCTTCCTATCCCAGTCATTCCACTTTGGGGGGGGGGGGGGTGGAGGAGGAAAGGTTATCGCAGTCATTTCACTTCGGGGGGGGGGGGGGGGGGTATGGAGGAAGGGTTATCCAGGTTACCTTTCCAGATCATGATTGTCCAACATGACACCGAGGTAACCAAGGTAACGAGATAATATACGGTCAGGTCGTCGAATATCTCAGTATCCTTGTAAGTGTTATGCCTTGTTGCCGCACTATCTGACTCTATATTATCTCGTTACCTTGGTTACCTTGGAGGACTGTTAGTCATAACTAGTAACTTATACATATACACAGAAGCCTTGCTTGGTAGTTTAACATGTTTTTCGATTTTGACAGCATCAACAACAACAACAACAACTACAACAACGTCCATCAACACCCAGACCACAACACCAACGTGCAGACGGGGTGTTCCGACGGGGTGAAGGCCTACCCATGGCCTCGTCGGAACATCACCAACCTCATCGGCAGCGAGCACCTTCTCACAACAGTTGTCATGGTGATGACTATGACTGTTACAGCTGACGAGCTGAGAGAAGGATGCCATGGGCAGAAGTTAAAAAAAGACAAAAAAGAAAAGAACAAAAGATAAAAGAAAGATGAATGACAAATCACAGAGAAAGACAAGAAAAGAACATCACAATCACAAATCTTTTCCTTTCTACAACACAAAAATAGAAAATTTTCTGAATCCCACCAACCCCTAGAGTAATGAGGGTCCGAACCTGGGTTTTCCCAATACGGTTCAAATGGTCGCAAGACCGGGACTCTGCCAACCGGGTTATGGTTGTAGTCAGGAGCACTACGCGTCCTCGCCTTGTAACATGCTGTCAAAATCGAAAAACATGTTAACTTATACATGTAGGTCCTTTTCTCTTTACATTATCACTATTGGCTCAACATCCGAGTCGTTTTATTGTTTTGCCTTTCTCTCTCTTTGCCTGCATGGGTCTTTGCGACTAATTTTGGCCCGATGTGCAGGTGATATTTGATGCAAATGGCTCCACGATTGGCAAGAGCTACGAGAACATTCAGCCAGGTGGAAAGCTGGTTGTGTATGGTACGTATTCCAAATAGCAGCATTCCAAGTAGCAGCATTCCAAGCACAGTAAAACCTGGTGTAAGCGACCTCTGTGTTTAGCGACCGCCTGCTTTTAACGACCGTTTTTCACATGCATGGACAGTTCTACACGGAAACTGCACTGGATACAGCGACCACCTGCCTTGCGCGGCCGGCGGCCGACTTTTAGGGTACCAAGTGCCATATTGGACCTGCACACAGTGACCAAAACTAACCAAAAGTGCCGGCTTGGCTGTCAGGTTTGACAGCAACAGGGTTGAAGTGCGCTCTGATTCATGTGCATGCAGTCAACAGAAGTGACAAGGGACAGTGCAGGATTCACTGAACGCACTGGAGTGAGGCTGCTTTGCTGCAGAAAGTATTCTATGTTCCACACCTGTCAATATGAGTACATGGAAGTACAATCATGCACATGTATGTACACAATCCGATATGTCACGAATGCATGGGACCTGGTTCCAAAGACCACCTGGCTTTAACGACCGCATGTGCTTGCACCGTGGGGTGGTCGCTTAAACCAGGTTTTACTGTAGCAGTATTCCAAGTGGCAGGTGTGGTACGTGCCAGTGGCAGTGTTCCAGGTAAGGGTGCGTTCAGACTACCGATAAAGAGTGGCGGAATGGGAAAGTTTCCAAGGTGATTTGATCACATGACATTACAGCAGGGAATAATTTAACCGGTATCGCATCGCACTTTGCTACGCAATTCTTCTGAGGTGCGAAGCAACTTCAGAAACGTGTCGCAGAAAACTGCGATGCATACCGGTATGCATGTTGATTTTCCACTGTACCCTATGATGCACAGTGTACATGCCAGGTGGGTCTCTTAGGGATGAAATAGATGCACAAAGCTTCGAAAGTGTTGAGCTATGCACCCGGGCACCAGGTTAGGTTTGCAACTAAGTTACTACAGTACAGTGTGCGTGTGGTCTGATCAGCTCTACAGAAGGACGATGTTGTCAAGTGTTAAAGAAAATTGCTATGCAACATTTTCGAATTGCTATTCAAGTTTGATTCTGCGTAGCACAATTGTGCAAACTCAAGCTGGATACAAATCTATTTCGTTCCTTGGTGCTGACCGCTTTAATGTGCTTCCCGAATCCCGGCCTTCGCACAAATCATATCCCCGATTCATTTCGCCAGGAACTAACATGTTGCTTAACACATTCGCATTCATCTTGGGCACCCTGTAAGAAGACCTTAGGGTCCGTTGGGAATGCCCAAGTAAAATAATAAAATACAGTACAAAAAAACAACAATTGTTATGTACCAGTATCAGTACCAGTATCAGTAACCTACGTAGCAGTTGTAGTACGTGTCAGAACCAATACTCCAAGTAGCAGTGCTGCTGGCCAAAGACGTCAGACCTGTGAGCCGCAAGCAGCACTAGGGTTCATGCGGCCCTCGGATGGGCTTTGAACCGTGCATAATGTCATGGAAATGGAAATGCGACACTTTTGACTGGTGGTTTGGATTTCTGTGACTGCGGCTCTAATAGTGCTATTACTATTAGGATTACATCATTGCCAGGGCGGTAACCTGCTTGATGTTGAAATGGGGGGGGGGGGGGGGGGGGAGGCAGGGAGAGTTTGTGCATACTTGTGCTAATCTGCAATGCTGCATGTGTACACTGAGCTGCATCTCTTGAAGGTTTCTCCAGAAAGCAGTTGCTTGCCTGACATGCTTGAATAAAACATTCTCTCTCCCTCCCTCTCTCTCTCTCTCTCTCTCTCTCTCTCTCTCTCTCTCTCTCTCTCTCTCTCTCTCTCTCTCTCTCTCTCTCTCTCTCTCTCTCTCTCTCTCCCCCCCCTCTCTCTCTATCTCCCTTTCCTTCTTTCCCTCTCTCTCCTTTGCCTTTGCTATGGCCTCGGGACTGACAGGCTTTCACAGTATATTCCCAAAGGAAGGTGGCCAACTCGGTGTACGGCAAACAATCGGTCTAGTGGCACAGTACCTTACAACGCCGTCTTTCAATCCATTCAAGGTTAGTTTCTTGCTGGATTTTCATGTAGAGCAGGATTAATTTATACCAGAGGTGACAAAGTTCTGCCCCCCCCCCCCTCCCCCACACACGCATACAGATACACACCTTGCGGTTCGCAATGGAACACGATCGTTGACACTGAGTTGCGACGGTAACGAGCGATCTAACGTTCACAGAAAAAGTCAGCGATGCAACGTCACCTTGCTGGTGTGCCTCGAATTGCACTGCACGGGTGCACGACAACCTGACATTCGCCTATCTGAGTACAGTTCGTACAAATCTACCAGCAACTCTTGTACCTAGCGTTCGGCCTTTGCTGCGAAGAATGTCCAAATCGCCCATCGCATCCCTGAGCCAAGCACAACTTCTGAGATTAGATAGTTGGGACGTGAGCTGACCGATGGGTGCGACTTGGGGATTTCCTGGTTTACTAGTAATTCGTGGCTGTCACATCGCGCGTAGCGTCGCAAAAAATATGCTTCCGTGAATCCAACTTCACGTTTGAAAATACCTCTTACATCCTCCACGACAGTCCCTTACTCTTAGCTGCACACCATGAAGCTTGGTTCATAGTTCTTTTCGCTTACGGGAAAGGCGTTGTGTGGCGAGGAAAGAGCTGACTTGAGTTCAACGTGCTAGGCCCATTGCATCATGACTATTGCATCATGACTATGGCCATGCACATTGCTAAGGCCCTCTACAGACTACGTACATAGAACATCCAGTACAAAATCACATAAAACCTAAAAGGCAACATTTTTCCACGCCTGCTGCATTCAGACTACACATTTTACATGCAATATACAGGCAACCTTTGATCCTACACAATTGCGCAAGGGGCCTGGGATGCGTGAAAGCAGCCGGCAGTCGTACAAAGTTTGTACATTTGTACGATGGATGGTGAAAGTACGATAAATGCAGGAAAGTTGCCTTGTACAAGGGTTCGCACCCTGCCCGAAAGGATTGGGCAGCTTTTTAGGCTTCCCGCCAGATTCTTGTTGTTGTCGTGGAAACTTCTATGTAAATGTGACATAGGCTGTTTTGTACCTAGTCTGAAGAGGCCCTGTGCAATTGTGCAGGGTCAAAGGTTGCCTGTATGTTGCATGTAAAATGTGTAGTCTGTGCCAGTCTGTGCCTATCGTTCACTAATTCTTTTTGGGTGAATTATGAGTGTTTCAAGTGCGCCTTACACTCTGGAACAATACGGTAGTTGGGTGGCTTTTGCGTGTGTGTTCATGTGCCCGTTTGCATCCTTGACTCCGTGTGTGTGTGTGTGTGTGTTGCCAGCTAGTTCGGTTGGTGGGTACACTTATGCCTGATTGTGTTGGGTCTGTTGCCAACAGGCTTGGCTGCTCGACGGTGTATTGTTGTATCTGCCACCTTTGTTGGTTTCAGGGTTCGTATACTTTCTATTTGAAGTATACATACCTGTTAACCATGGACTGCTTCTGGCTAGATTAACTCTTGTGTAATCAATGGTGCTAGTGACGCTTAGATCAGATCCACTCTGATTTAGCCACCCACACTAGTAGCAAGTATTACCTTCACTGGGGGCAGGGGTAACTGCAGTTGGATCCCAGGACGGATACCTTGATGCCGTCAATCCTTTTTCTGCACCTTGTCCTCACCCACTTACTGAGGTGTGGTGAGCCCATAAGTGGGATCATTTCCAAGTCCACCCAGAGTTTTGGGGATTTCAGGGGGTGTCGGCCGTTGGGCGGTTCAATAGCCAGTTGAGTCATCTTTCCAAGATTCCTTTTTGAGTCTCTCTCCCCTCTCCCGGGGAGACCCACGTGACCAGTTTGGCAGTGAGCAACAAGTACAAGTGTGTGTGTGTGTGTGTGTGTGTGTGTGTGTGTGTGTGTGTGTGTGTGTGTTGTGTGCGTGTGTGTGCACGCATGCTCACACGTGTGCGTCTGTGTGCATGTGTATGTGTGCGTGTGTATGTGTATGTGTGGTGTATTTTCTTTCTTCTTTCTCTACACACTGCAGATGGTGGCCCAGAACAAAAGTGTGCTAGCGTTCAATCTCAGCTTTTTGTTCAACGAAATCGAAATTTTCCGCGAGGCCATGGACCAGGTGAGCTGTTTGGTGTGTTATCACTGCTACTGATACTGCTGCTGCTGGTGCTGCTACTGCTGGTGGCGGTGGTGCTGCTGCTGCTGCTACTGCTACTGCTGGTGGTGCTGCTGCTGCTGCTACTGCTGCTGGTGGTGGTGGTGCTGCTGCTGCTGCTTTTGCTGGTGCTGGTGGTGGGGGTGGTGGTGCTGCTGCTGTTGCTGCTGATGTTTCTGCTGCTGCAGCTGTTGCTGTTGCTGCTGTTGCCACCGCTGTTGCTGCTGCTGCGGCTGCCGATATTGCTGCTGTTGTCGCTTTTGTTGCTGCCACTGCCGTTGCTGCTGCTGCCGGTGTGGTTGAGTTCGTAGGGCGTAGAAGGCTACGAAGAGTCTCTACTCTCAGGGCGTTGGGTTCACTTTTGTCCAGTTTTAGTGAAATTCTTTTTTGGTGGGATTCAAGCCTCATAGCATGTTCTACCCCCACCCCCTGCCCCACCCCCACCCCTGCCCACTTTCCCGTGTAGCGATAAACCCTTCATTGTCCCGATACAGTGGGGATTATGCAGTGGAGATTAGCGGGCACGGTGACCTTACATGTAACAATGGGCCCAGTTTGATGTTTGTTTCCTAGATGTAGAAGTGTAATTAGTATTCTTCCTGAAGATCAGGCTTTGTCACCGGTCCAGTTTTGCTGACTGTCTGATCTCGCGGAGGAATGTCATTGTATCCGTTCTCTCCTGTGATGTAGGCATCCATTCTCCTTTAGTGATGTAGGCATCCTTTCTCCTTTAGTGATTGGGTATCCAGTCTCCCCTGTGATGTGCTGGACTTTGAATGTTGTGGTCCCTCACCACAACCCCCACACACACACGAAGCACAGTGCATCAGATCGAAAGTCCCGGATCATTGACTGTCCCGTTTAGCAGCCTGCAGGGCTGTGCACTTGTTCCGAGTTTTCGGAAATGCTCTGGTGTTTACGGGTCATTCCGACAAACCGACCGAAAACGATCTTTACTTACCCACTAGGATTGTTGACGAAGGTGCCCTAATCTGTTGTGCCAGGCTCTTCGAATCCTGAAAACGCTCTGGCTGGTAATGGGAGTGCTGCCTCCTTACCCCTCGACCCCCGGCCCGGGGGACACCCACGAACCCTTTCCAGACCTCTTCCGACAGAAACGTGGTAGCCGTGAGCTTGCCATGTTTTGGAGAGGCACTCACACCAGCGTATTTCTCAGCGTAACTGTACAGCTGGTGGTTGCGGACGTGCACGCGTTACACTACCTTTACTCACCAGCGATGTCATCATTATAATTATGTCTGTCCTGTCGTTATTGCTGCCGTCTTATTGTGTATGTCCCGACAGATACTGTCCTGGCTGGAGAATAAGGAGCTAAGAATACCCGCCATTGAAACTGTTCCTCTGGAAAACGTCGCTGAAGCCCATCGTCGCCTGGAGTCCGGACAGACTATCGGTAAACTCGTCCTGGTGACACCGCATCTTGACGAAGGCAAAGCCGAGGACAGTGCCTAAACTGGGTGCATTGATGGACTTTCGTGCGTGCGCCTGTGCCAATTTGCGCGTGTATGCTATATTTCTTTGGAGTTATCACCTGCAATTGCTGGGCGCATGCTCGCACGAGGCTTTCACTTGCCACGGGACGCAAAACTTGTTTTTTCGGGCACTCGCCCCCTGTGCACGCGTGCGAGTATGTGTGTGTGTGTGTGTGTGTGTGTGTGTGTGTGTGTGTGTGTGTGTGTGTGTGTGTGTGTGTGTGTGCGCGTGCGTGCACGCACACCAGCCCGTGTATGCTCAGCCTGCATGGTTGCCTCCGCGTGCCCGGAGAGAACTCTTCTACACAAGGGAACCAGTTGCTGCTACATGTATGAATACTGGACATGTTGCTACTCTCGGCATACGGCTCTGTTTAATTAAAGTCCCACCGCGACTTTGTTGTGGCACCGAGCAGTATGGATAGTGTTGCTTCACAGATCCCAGTGGCGGATATTTACAGCTAGCTTACTCTAAACTCGCTAAGAAATTTGTGGACATCGCACAGCTGCATTGTAGAAAGAAAAGGGGTTCGTCAACTGTCAACTGCTCTATTCAGTTGCTGTTCACTCAGATCTGCACTGAATTGAAAATCCCTACTCTAAACGGTTCGGGAATGAGTTTTATTTGCAATGCAATGCAACGCACCGGTTGAGCGTGACCCAGTGTTGCTTACGACTGTTTCTTATTGTTTTTTTATTTTTGATACTTGTAGTCCGTCCTTCATAGGCCGTCATAGGGTTTACCGGACACGATAATTTACTCTTACTTGAAGTAAAAAAAACCGTATAGGCCTGCTCTAACTAAGTTAGTATCTCCTATCTTGTTAGTAAGTGCCATCGGCTGGCCCTTTCCCATGCTCTCTGTGTACATGTACTGTTGCTATTCGGCTTGATCAGTCAAGTCATGCATTGCCTAGAAAATCCTTTACCAAGCCTGATTCTTATTTTATTATGTTTGTTCTACTGGAAAGTTTCGACATGAATTGTTAGGTTTCTGCCCTATATTCCATTGTCTATTTTCCGAAGACCTTATTTTTGGAACCCACGTTCTTACTTCTTGTCATACTGTCTCTTCATTAGGCCTAGCCCACATTTGCTGGCAATTCTTCCAGCAAAATATCTATGTAATTGCTGGCAAATTCTGAGCAAAATATTGAATTTATAGAGGATCCAGGTGTTGTTTGGGCAATTTTATTCTAATTTCTTTGGTTTCATTGGGCCTATTTCGTCCTGAAATAGCTCGTACATGTTGTCAGGGGTACATAAATTTGAAATCGTGCTACAAAATCCGTAATACTGACACCACTTGCAGTTTTGCTTTTCTCATCAGCCTCGGAGTCACCATCCACTTTTACCAAGTACATGTACATAGTAATGGTCCATATAACTAATCTCTCCGTGTATTATTACTGAAATAATTGTGGGCACAAGTTATGCCGTCGAGTCCACCGACTAAACCAGGTTTTATTACTGTTTTCTTTTGTTCTTTTTCTAAACTAACTTGACGGACATTAATATTTATGGTGCTGATGCATATACTTTTAAAATTAATATGGATTGCGCTTTTACCTGCGTGAATTGGGGAAGGGGGGGGGGGGCGAGCCCGTCGTCACACATGACTGATGACGCTGCGACCAAGAGTTGTCACGGTTTTAAATTTTGTCATAGCAGCCGGTGGTGGGCCAATTA
This sequence comes from Sycon ciliatum, assembly GCF_964019385.1. Taxonomy (NCBI): domain Eukaryota; kingdom Metazoa; phylum Porifera; class Calcarea; order Leucosolenida; family Sycettidae; genus Sycon; species Sycon ciliatum. The sequence goes on along the minus strand of NC_088648.1, from coordinate 4,951,763 downwards.
CATGTACAGTCATGTACATGTACCGGTGCACATAGCGAGGGTCCTGATTTGGCTTTCTTGGTTCTGCTGCTGCTGGAAGCAGTTCTGGGTCCAGAATGTGTAGTGCTCCAGTGCTAAGACTGGCAAGAGTTTTAAAGAACTAGTACTAAATTGATGACTCCGCGTAGAAACTTTGCCATCCCTGTTTGCCTTTCTTATGCACTCACATGTCCACTGAAATGTAATCGAGTAATTATTATTATTATTTAAATTTTGAATAGGGCAATCCCTACAGGCCTAAGATTATTATTACAATGAATGTGGCTTTGAACTACCGGGTAAGTACTTGAACTGTTACTTGAAATTGACATCTGCAAAGAAGACGAGATCTCGAGAGTATCTTGGAACATTCGGTCAACCTAATATAATTATCCATATAAAAATCGCTCTGTGAGCGGTTCTGAAAAACCTTTACTGGTACTGCCCCGTCGTAAAAGTAAGAAATTAGAACTGGCCCATTGTCCCCCCAAATGCGAACTGATCCACCTAAATCGCGAATGACGGGACCCGAACGCACCAGTAGCACGAGGTCGGGAGGGCACAGGATCACGGCAATTAGTAGTACAGTAGTAGTAGTAGTAGTAGAATTTATTATTTTGATAGGGAAGCCTACCGCTAGTACAGTACATGGCCTATGGTCCGGGCCAACGTCCCCATCTGCATCCACAGGTAGGAACCTCGTGCTACTGGTGCGTTCGGGTCCCGTCATTCGCGATTTAGGTGGATCAGTTCGCATTTGGGGGGACAATGGGCCAGTTCTAATTTCTTACTTTTACGACGGGGCAGTACCAGTAAAGGTTTTTCAGAACCGCTCACAGAGCGATTTTTATATGGATAATTTCAGCTCTTTTTCCGTTCCCTCCCCACCCCAACCCCGAAGGTAAACATGATGACCACGCGCGCGATGTACTGTATGTAGCCATGCGACTGCAATAATACACTGATACATACCAGCCCTCCCCGCTTCGCTACCCCGCACACAGATACACAAACATGTGTATGCACACGGCACACACACGTGGCCACGCACACATACACACATGCACACGACACAAACAGGAAATTCTTCATGTATAATGCCATGCAAAGCAGTGGCCACCGTACTTGAGGAAGTCAGTTGTGAAACAAAAATAATTCAACTACAGCGTGTAGACAAGCTGACGGGCAAAGCACAACATAGCAAACATGACATTTGCCCAAGGATTGCAGTTTGCAGACCATGCCATGGAAGCAGCGAATACAGAATGTAATATCATACAAAGTGACAAGCAAGGACGTGGCCATCATACACCAGAAACTTGCAGAAAGTCAAATATCCAACAGATAGAGAAGTGAACAGCAATCTGATACAGCCCACACAGGACAAAGCGGACCTGATACTCGTCCCAGGATCGCAAGTGGCAAACCCTTTTCAATGCATAACATGCAGATGTACGTTAGACGCATGAACATCTGACCGTGTCGCCAGCATACAATGTCAACACATGTTTACCCCACAAGTTACACACATGCACAGTAGAAGCACAATGAAAGCAATGGAAAAGTACGATGTGGTTGCTGAAGCATCTTCACACTTCAAATTCAGACTTCAATGTGGTCGTCACGGGATGATATACCTGCAAGATACAAGTGATGAAGAAAGAAAGCAGGAGGTCGTGAGGTAGGCTATGATACACCACAAACGGTTCACCTACATGTCTGTTCAGGGCTAGTGCACTCACACGGAGAATTGTCATAATCGAGCATTTCCCAAACTGAGAAGTGCAATGAAATTCACTTGCATGCACAGGAGCAATTTTGCAATAATTATTCCCGTAGCTATGCAGAAGACGTTACTTCAGTAACGTCTGGCGCTAGCCAGGGTCCACACAGCTTTAATTTGGTGTTTGTTTGTTTGTTTGTTTGTTTGTTTGTGTCACGGCTGGAGCTATCCCGTATCTGTCCCGTATCTGTCCCGTATCTGTGACTACAAAGGCTCTACAGGATTGTACATTACAGCTGTCCACAATATTTGCGGGCTCCTGTATCTGTCCCGTACCGTACCAATATTCGTCGTATTATGTATACGACTCCCTGATGTAGATGGAGATTTGGAAAGAAATAGGGAGACGAGGAGGAAATTAAATTAGAATAGACGCCGAATAGGTGATAGGATGCGTCAGCATAAACATACTTTGGAAGAGAGATCCCGTCGTCTCCAAAATAAGCGTGAACGAGCGATTCAGCGCCGGTCACAGGAAACGTCGGAAGAGAGATCCCGTCGACTCCAGAATGCCCGTGATCGGTAGAGTCCGCCGGTCCCAGGCAACATCAGGACAGACATCTCGTTGAGTCCAGAACGCCCGTGATCGGCAGAGTCTAAGCCGGTCCCAGGAAACGTCAGGACAGACATCCTGTCGAGTCCAGAACGCCCGTGATCGGCAGAGTCAGCGCCGGTCCCAGTAAACGTCAGGACAGACATCCCGTCGACGCGCAGAAAAACTATATCTGCAGCTTCCTTTGGCGTCGGACAGGATACGTATTTAAGGAGACTGTAAAGTTATGTAATGTCCAACTTTCGATGTGAGCAGCAGGTCACTCGCGTTGATTTTTCGACGTGCGAGCCAAATAACGCGAGCTGAACTTTCGCGTCGCAATCATCCCGTCGACGCGCAGAAAAACTAAATCTGCAGCCTCTTTTGTCGTCGGACAGGATACGTATTTTAGGAGACTGTAAAGTTATGTAATGTGCTCCACAGGCAACCATGCATTCGGCGTCGTCATTGGCTCAACAGGTCAATGTACAGTTGTGGCAAGTGAAATCCGACACTTGCCATAGGGGACAGCGCCTCAAATGGACATCAATGATGTAATGCACTGCACCTAATTTGTACTATAGAGCCGCATGCATCCCAAACAGGTCGAAAGGTCACAGCTTAGATACACACAGTTCACAAATATGGTACACATAAGGAGTATTGGTATCCAATTCCCATTCATTTTTGCCAGCACCTTTTGAACCTTGACTGTGATGAGTACGAATTCTGTCATCAGACAGATAAAGTTGTATGCAGCACATGTACTGTACGTAGATTCTATGCAGGGCTGCAGAGGCTGCAGGATGCACGGTGCAGTCCCTTATGCCAAGTGTCGGATTTCACTTGCCACAACTGTACATGTGTTACTACAAAAAGGCCAGAAAATCCGATTACTGTATTAAAATCAACTCATTTTCGCTGGCGATTTAATTTCGCTGATTTCGCCGCTTGGTACCAACCGGCCAAAGTAAATCGCAGGCCAAAGTTTGTCATAATTATGGGCAAATGATGCATGATTGAGCAATGGATGCATGTGAGAGCAAAAATACCGATCGATTTCAAATTTGACGTGAAATGTGGAAACGTTTTTGCAATACAGTGATGTGGCCAATCAACGGAAAAAGACATTTCCATCAGTTCTTAAAACATGTACGATGAGCTAGGCAAAAAAGCATAAAAGCATAGCGTAGGGCCCTGAGCTTCCAAGCTCTCTCGTTATGATGCGCAATTCGACACGATCTGCGATGCTGCGTGCGATGTGCCCTGCTGTCATGATAGTGACAGTCACCGCGGTATGTTTTGTCAACGTCGCCCGTGCACTCTTCTGTCAAGTCCAAAGTGCTCACATACTTGGCAATGTTTTTACAGTGATTAACTTTTATCCTAGTTATGTCACGGGTAACTTTAATGAAGTACCCGCAGGCCGTGTCGATCTGCACATCGTCCACTCTCTCATGTACTTGGCCTGCTTTGTCTGTGTATCCATTTCATGTGCGATCCACAAAATCGACTAGACAGTGGGTGCAATACGCTCTCTACCTGAAGACGTTCTTCTGGCGACATCTCGCCATGTATTTGGCCTGGCTTTGTCTGTGTATCCATTTCATGTTCGATCAACAAAATCTCAATGCACTACAGAGACTAGACAGTGGGTGCAATACGCTCTCTATCTGAGGACGTGAACCATTAAATTTTTTGGAAAAGTTATACGTACACCTGAAACGTAATGAAGTACAGGAATAGAGAGAGTGACTACAATACGCTCTCGACCTGATATAGTGATAACGTGAGTACAAGACACTCTCCACCTGATAACGTGTTAGAAGGTAACATGTCTACAGTCCCACCGTACCCTTCCGACACGACTGTGGACCATTAAATTTTTTTGAGAAGTATATACGTACACCTTAAACGTAATGAAGTACAGGAATAGAGAGAGTGACTACAATACGCTCTCGACCTGATAACGTGAGTACAAGACACTCTCCACCTGATAACGTGTTAGTAGAAGGTACTTCGAAGTAACAGGTCTACAGTCCCACCGTACCCTTCATCATTCCTCATTCACCATCGCGCGATACCCTGGCACACACTGGCAACATATCAATGGGGTGCCTTACCGTCGTCTAGAGGAGACGTCTTCGCAGCAATATTTTCCCTCCTGCGCATTCAGTCGCCGACGCGACAGCGTTCACGGGGCCGTTCCAGTTGCGGAAGACATTCGATTCATCGGGACAATTCAGAAACAGGGCCGTGGACACACAGGGGGCAGAGGAGAGACATTGTTAGTGGACAAGAAATATGCAGTGGCAAGTGGCGAGTGCCGCATGGGTGTCAAGTTGTCATGCACAATTCAGCTATTACTTACGGTCCAGCTAGTCCTGCCATTGCTCGCTCGTCCTGGCTCCTCCTCGTTCGTCTTCCTAGACGTCTGCACTTCTCCTTCCCCACCGTTGGCTTTGCGGTACGGGGTGCCGGAAGGAATTCCCACCATGTATCCATGTACATGAAGTCCCACCATGACTCTCCATGTACATGTCCACGGCCATGTCAGCAGTTTGTATAGTACCGGAAGGAGTTCCCACGATGTCTCCAAAGGCCTAGAGCGGACGTCTTTGCAGCAATTCTTTTCGCCCTGCGCATTCAGTTCGCCGACGATGTCTCCAAAGGCAAAGGCCAGGAGCCTACAAAAATGTAGTAGAGGGGACGTCTTTGCAGCAATTCTTTTCACCCTAGTACCCTGCACATTCACTCCGCCGACACGACAGCGTTTACGGGGCCGTTCCAGGTGCAAAAGGTCCACGTCAGCAGTTCTCAACTATTTCGCGTACGGGATAGTCGCCGCGACAGCGTTTAAGGGGTCGTTCCAGGTGCAAAAGGTATCCATCAATGGCACTTTGCAGTATGGGGTACGGAAAAGGGGCCTCCTCGTTCGACTTCGTCGACTTCTGCAGTTCTCCTTCCCGTCAGGGGTACCGAAAGGGGCCTCCTCGCAGTTGTCCTTGCCGTCAGGTCCACGTCATGCAGTTCTCAACTATTTCGCGTACGGGATAGTCGTCTTTGTCTTACGCGACATCGGCGTTTACCGAGTGGCATTGGCACAAAGCAGATCGTTGACGGGGTCACGTGTCAAAAAAGTATCAACAACGTGTCGGCTACGTGTCGACCACGTGTATAGCGGTACACTCAGCGGTACACTAATTCTCGTGCCATTCTCGTGTCACAAAACTGGAACATCGAGTACCAGTATGGAAAGGCTTCAGACAGGAAGCCTTTCCAATAAGCTTGCAAGTACTCGTACAGTGAGTTTTTTTGTAGCAAGACTGCAAAGACCTACAACCTAGTACTCGCAACCGTTACCGGTCCACCATAGCCTGTACTATTAGGGCGCGTTCAGACTACCGATAAAAAGTGACGGAATGGAAAAGTTGCCAAGGTGATTTGATCACGTGACGTTACTGGCACGTTACCGGCGGAAAAGTTTTACTGCCGCGGCTGCTGCGGCAGTAAACTTTTACCGGCAGTAAAAAAGTGCTCAGGCTGCATGCGCGCTGTGAAAAGGGAAAATCCCTTCTCAGCGCCGCGGTGAGAGGTGGAAAACGTACGTACCGGTAACGTTACTTTATCTGTAGTGTGAATGTCCTTCACGGTTTATCGGCATTCACGGTTTGACGGGGTTCACGGTAGTCTGAACGCGCCCTTACAGGCTATGGTGCACCGGTATCGCGGGATAGGTACCGGTTGCGAGTACGGTACGACGTCACCATGGTCACGCTTGTTCTTCCCTTGCCGATTGCGTCATTCCTCCATACATGAGGTCACTATAACCATACGCCGACGATCAATATACCGATCAGCAGCTGTGCGCAAAATCAAACTCAGAAGCTGGATGCTGGTGATCACAGTCTGACGTGCCAGATCAGTAGATTCTACACAGTCATGCTAGTCAGTGCATGGTGGGATGAAGTCAAGGAGGCTGCAGTCGTGAACAGGGGTGAAAGTCCTATGCAGCTGAAGCTTCATGGTGACTTTCCATTCATCCTTGGAAGATTTTTCCTCTTGTAGTTGGGAGTTGTCGTAGAGGCTCAGGAGCTGAGCCGTAGTTTTAGCTATGGCGTCCCTACAAGCAGATGCCTCTGACGAGATGACATCGCCTAGTGGAATGCGTTTTCGTGTGGAGGAGGTAGTGGAATCGCCACCAAAGGCTGGCAGTATCACGTCAGTGGGATCAAATCCCAGCTTGGATGGGGCACCAATGGCGAGTCTACAGTCCGAGACTCACAATAGAACGGTCGGTACGATTGGCTACTCCACGTCGGAGGCTGTGCCAATGACCATGTTCTACAGGAACCAGGACTCGAATGCGCCCAAGAAAACCAGACCAACACTTGCTGAACTGCATAACGACACTCAGGACGACGAGGTACTAGAATTTGTATTTCTTCATCAATTTTTATGTGCTCTCTTGGAGCAACGCAGAGCTTGTAAGCACCATTCAGTTCCTTATCTGCGCACGTCAGATTGCTATGCAAGTAATTCGAGCATTGTTCATGTCAGGACATGGACCACCTCAGAGAAAAATTTGAATTTGGGAAAATTAATTATTGACCTAGTAGTATTAATTAATGAGGACAATGATACATGTACATGACATTGTACTCTGCACTGTGTTGACCTGTGTCCCCTCCTCTCAGTGGGAGATCTGGATATTTTCGTTATCGAATTTGAATCCAGATTCAGATCGTGCCTACACTACAATGTAGTCGTTCGCAACAGATAAATAAGTGCCGTAGTCTGTTCTGTTCGAAAAGCTACGAGCTGCATTAGAGATGTCTTGTTTTATTGAGCTTGGCATGGTGACCATGGCGACCATGGCGCTGGCGTAGTGTACCTCGTGTGCCCCTCACTGCCCTGTGTAACAATAGGAAGGTTTCGCTCTACGGAATTACGTATGAAAATAACGTAGGAACTGCACGTAATTTTCATACGTAAAATCAGCGCTGTTGGGTTTCGCTCTACGTGATTTCTCCGCGACTGCTAAATATGCCTTGTTGCTTTGGAGACGCGTTGGCTGCATGCACCCACCACATGCACCGCGAACCGAAACCGTGTTTTCCATTTTACTTTGCACGTGATGTACGGTGTGCGTACCTTGTGTTTCGCGCGGCCTGAACGTTGCCATGGATAAATCCAGAAAATTCGAAAAATATTTCAAAAAGTCCTACGGAGAACCCAACGTAGGAAAGAGCTTTCCTACGGAAATCCGTAGAGAGATTTACGTATGAAAGTTGCCCTCGCTCCCCGGCGCGTACGCCATGCGGATTTTCATACGTAATTACGCAGAGGGAAACCTCCCTAGTGACACATGATGACATGAATTCATTGCATGCGCAATGCCAATGAGTTATTATTCATTTGCAGGAATTTGGCATGTCTGCTTCCGAAAAGAATACAGGCCCGTAGCAGCCCCATTTAGGTTGGTCCGGCAAGATCCGACTTTGATGCTCCCCCTCCCCCCCCCCCCCCCCCATACTCATACATATGCCGGTACACGTACATGACTTTATCTTGCCCGTAAAAGAGGCCGTTACCCCGCCAAAACAAAACAAAAAACATGTACAGTCAGACCTCGCTTATCCGGTCCTCTTCTATCCGGATCCCTCGCAATCCGGAGGAAAACAGCTGGTTACAGATTGACAGCATACGTGATGCATCCAACATAACCTGTGTTCGGTTATCCGGTTCCCTCGCCTATCCGGATATTTTTGTGGAAAACGGATGTGTGCGGTTAAGCCAGGTCTGACTGTACATACATTGTAAAATGTACATGTACATGCATGTAATCGTGACCATGTAGAGTGACATAGCTATATAGGGCGAGAAAAGGAAGAAGGACGTTCTGCATGAGTCAGGAAAAGGGCATCAGCATGTTGTGTCCGTCCAAACAGAACTTGTTGAAGCCTGTGAAGGTATAGCAACATTATCTAAATGCATGTGATAAAAGAACCAAAATGTACCTTTGGAGGAGGAGAAAGTGTATTGCAATGGACTATCTTTGGTACAAACCCTATCTAGAAAGAATTGGAGGAAGAAAAGAATCCGAACACGTTTCCGGAAGTACAGAGTAGGAACATTCACGGGCATGACTGTCCTCATGACCTTCAGCAGGGTCATATTCCTGATGACATGTGCAATGTAGGTCTACTACCGGCACCAAGAGTCCATAACTCTTGCCGGCACTACTATGTAATACCTCTATACTACTTATTGCACACATCATCATCATCATCATCATCATGGATGGACATCCTGAGCTGCTCACATGGGAGAGCTCCCCCTTTTTTTTTTTTTTCTTTTTTTTTTTGCCGAATATTGGTCCGGCAGCTGCCGGACCTGCCGGACCGCCTGCTACGGCCCTGGAATACAGTCGACTCCTGATATAACAAACACCATTTTGCAGGGGAATTAGTTCTTTGTAGCCGAAGTTCGTTATGGCAGAAATGCACTCACACTATACAAGCAGCAAGTCATGACTGGCAAGTGTGAGTGCACTTGGTTACATCAGGGAGTCGTACTCAAACTAGGGAGGTGACACGGCACAGAAATCCGTGTCACAGGGGTTGACTCGCACCCGTAACCCCTCGTTGTTATTTTTGGAATAGTTCAGTCCAGTCCGGTCCGAAAGGTCATACTCGGATCGACTCGCCTTCTGTACTTCACCTCCAAGCGTGCAACGCAAGACCCGCAAAGTATGATTTTTCTGTGGGGAACGATTTTGCCATTGATCAAGTTTTTATTGGAGTGCTCAGGCATACTACGATTGCTGAGACGTCCCGAGCACGCTTGTTCAGGTTCTCTACTTTTGACGAGCCGGTCCTACAGCCCCCTACATTGTATCTAACGACATAGGAGCTGACAATGTAAGAGGATTTCCCTGGATGATGGTGGTGTGACCATGGTGACTGCTGCAGGAAAAATGCTGGCTGTTTATGACAGTATGACTAGATGTACAATGTAGCTCTCTTGTATGGTACTTAACCCCTGCTATAAATGTGTTATTTAGAAAGACTGGTGTATTGTGCAAGTCATAAAGAAGAAATGGGGCAGATACACGTCTTACAATTTTCAAAAACCAGCTTTCTGTTATGTGCAATTTGGGTCAATTTTTAGTATTCGGATTAACCTAGGATACGACTCTGAACAGTTCTGAACAGTTACCGCAACACTACACGCCGTTTCATAACTGCTGCTGTTGCCATCACTGCTATCCAGTAGTTCGGACATGGCAGGAGCTAAACAAATTGCTGGTAGTCTTTCAAAGAATACTGGCGAGTGATGGGCTGTAAACGAAATGTGCTGCCTCAATAATTTCAAAAACTAGACACCCATGCGGCACGCTTGGAGGTGAAGTACAGAAGGCGAGTCGATCCGAGTATGACCTTTCGGACTGGACTGGACTGAACTATTCCAAAAATAACAACGAGGGGTCACGGGTGCGAGTCAACCCCTGTGACACGGATTTCTGTGCCGTGTCACCTCCCTAGTTTGAGTACGACTCCCTGGTTTACATGCAGCCCTACAAGATTTGGTTCGTTATAAACGAAAACTGTTCGCTACAATGGGTCAATTTTTTCATGGGTTCAAACATGGACAATAGGGCTTGAAAGTGATGACGTCAAAACGGCCAGGGAGTAGTAAGTTGACATCAGATTTCTATTTTTGGATCCACTAAGGTGTGACTTTGCTATTGCGTAAGTATGTGGGTGCATAGCAACCCACTCATGTCGCATGCAGGTGTGACTTTTATTTCGCCACCAGTTGTAACCCCGCCCCCAGTAGCCAAATCAGTCAGTTTCACTGGCTACATCACCATGCTGTGGGTAAGACCGCTTGAAATGTGCTTGGATCCAGTTTTTGAATTTTTGAAATTGTTGCTATGCTGTGACGTAGCACTTTCAAGCCCTATGGTTCGCTGTATCATGAAATTCGCTATAACGCGAGTTCGTTATAAGTAGAGTCAACTGTACAAACAGGGATTTAGGTTTGCAACGGCATGTACCAGTACTTCCGTGCACGAATGGATAAATGGGCCCAAACATCCGAATGTAAATGCTTGTCTGCGTAAAAGCACATAATCGAGTGTGAAGACAACGATCGCTCGATTTCAGCTAGCACCACACGGCTACTGTACTTGCACAAATTCCCCAGTTGATGCGCAATGACATGGGTACCGTATTTTCCGGAATATAAGCCGCACTTCGAACACTCAAAATTCACCCAAAAAGGGTCACCCTTCCAGGGAAGTCAGAATCTTCATACTCCTGGTGTCATGGGAATGTCTGTCTTTGTGTTGTTCTTTTTTCCTTTTTTCCTTCTCTCTCTCTCTCTCTCTCTCTCTCTCTCTCTCTCTCTCTCTCTCTCTCTCTCTCTCTCTCTCTCTCTCTCTCTCTCTCTCTCTCCTTTCTCTCATTTTCTCTGTTTGCATGGTCATTGTCTATACAGGTTGACGCCACCACGTGTTTGTTGGGTGATGGTATCCCGAACATTTCACAAGTCAACTCGGATACGGCTATCGACGCTGAAGCTACTGGTGGAGCAGCGGCACCACCGATGGTCGTCAAGTTCGGCTGGATAAAGGGTGTATTGGTAGGTGACTATCTTATTTTATTTTATTTTATTTTATTTCACCGTCCAATGGCAGAAGCCAATGCAAAGGAGGGGGCGTTAGCCAGCCATGGCAAGAGAAGAAAGAAGGAAAGAAGATGATAATCGGAAGAAAAGAATGCATCAGCGGGGTGAAATTTATCACTATGTTGACCATGGTGGAGCTTCATTCTTACTGCTGTACACTTTGGTGACTGTGCAAACTGATGTTGGCGGTGGTGGTGAGAAGGAGAGCTCTGTGCCAGTTTACAACTCTGTAGCTTACTCAATCTGCGTACAGAACTGTTTCATCCTTTGTGGACTCATCAGCGCAGCACAGAGAAAATTAGGCCGAACCTGATACCAACGAAAAATACAATTTCCAAAGCCAGATTTAAACCAGGCCCGGACGTACCTTGCCAGAGTGCTCAAGCTGACCAGTCAGTGAGCTCTGCATAAAGCAAACAGCAAAGTCTGTTGCTTAGATAGCTTGTGTGCGCAGGCGTGTATTAACCGTCATGTTGCCAGGTGAGTCTTGACTAGATATGGTTCAACCATCTTGGTGAATGCGTCGGGGAAATTTCCGGGTACCCCCCCCCCCCCCCCCTAGGTTGAATGGTTGTCCATGCATAGCTGTGGCTCTGTGCAATCCGATCCCTGACTTTGTGAACACACAACATTGGAACGTAACTGTATATCCAGCAGCTGTAATCCAGTTGATGCATAGCCTGGATAGGCCCAGACTTACTCATTTGTTTTTCGGGGTATTTAAATGTAGCCTCTCTTTCTATCTCTCTCTTCCTCTCTCTTTCTATCTCTCTCTTTCTCTCTCTGTTTTCTCCCTCTCTGTTCTCCCTCTCTTTCTCTCTGTCTCTGTCTCTCTCTGTCTCTCTGTCTCTCTCTCTCTCTCTCTCTCTCTCTCTCTCTCTCTCTCTCTCTCTCTCTCTCTCTCTCTCTCTCTCTCTCTCTCTCTCTCTCTCTCTCTCTCTCTCTCTCTTCTCTCTCTCTCTCTCTCTCTCTCTCTCTCTCTCTCTCTCTCTCTCTCTCTCTCTCTCTCTCTCTCTCCTCTCTCTCTCTCTCTCTCTCTCTCTCTCTCTCTCTCTCTCTCTCTCTCTCTCTCTCTCTGTGTCTCTCTCTGTCTCTCTCTGTCTCTCTCTGTCTCTCTGTCTCTCTGTCTCTCTCTCTCTCTCTCTCTCTCTCTCTCTCTCTCTCTCTCTCTCTCTCTCTCTCTCTCTCTCTCTCTCTCTCTCTCTCTCTCTCTCTCTCTTTCTTTCTCTCTCCCTCCCCTCCCCTTCTTCTTTCTGTCTTTCCCTTCCCTCTGGGTATATCTTTCAAGTGGCACATACGAATATCTCATTGTCAATCCTGTTGCTCTGTGTTACTGTACTTCAGATCCGATGCTTGCTGAACATCTGGGGTGTGATGTTGTTTCTGCGCCTGTCCTGGGTTGTGGGACAAGCTGGAATTGGTAAGAATATCATATGAGCAGTGAACACGCTTACCACATCCTCTCTAACCTAAGCAGGCTCCTACAGGAGCTTACTCTCTGCTGTAAGCATACCCTGTGTGTGCGTGTACCCTGTGTGTGTACCACTGTGTCTGCATTGAAGTGCTATTGGCTCCGTCTCCAGTACATGTACCAGTCTGGGGTACATATCGGGGAGCACGAGACGTTGAGAACAGCATAGAGAGGTTGTGCGCACACAATAGGGGCATGCATGCTTTGACATAGTATGCGCCGATGGCAATTGAAGTCCAACAGCTCCTGACTAGCAATATGCCGCAGAGCGATGTTCAGCGTACAGACCACTGTACTTGTAGCTGGTCCTGGTCATGATGTATGACAAGTCAACAAATATTCGGCGCATATTGATTTTCGGCTATTTTCGGCTATTTTTGGCCTGGGCATTTCTGGCCGAAATTTTGTTTTGCAATGTTCAGTGTGACAGTGTATACAAGCAACAAGTAAGTACAAGTACAGGCTGGCAGCAGCAATACAGGCCGACATTTTAAATGCGGTCGAAGTGTGCTTTAGCACTAGGATGCCGAAATTAATACGCGCCAAAAATGTGTAGACTTACAGTAGGTGTTGCTGGTGATGGTGACGGCGTACGTACAGTAGAACACCGATATCCGCACGTCAACTATGTGGATGATCGATTATCCGGATCGCTGGTCGGGCTGGACCAAAAATATGCAGCAGGTTTTTTTGAGGGTTTTCCTGATTTTCCCCACTCTGAGCACCATTCAAGCAATGCACAAGATATATTACAGCAGGTTGGAGTCAAGATGTATAACGATAGTGTCATTTTGAGGAGCTCCAGTGTGTCTAGTTCCTCTTGTACTGCCTCTGAGAATGAAAAATGATGAAAACATGCGGGATGTAAAAAAGAGAAGAAACACATGAGAACGAGGTATGCAGCAACTATCCACGACTGTAACAAGATGATAAACGGTCAGAAAGTGCGATAATAGGGCATAACACTGACAGGCTACTGAGACATTCAGCGACCCGAGATCTAGCTCTAACACATCTCCAGTGCGCAAACCTATATGCATGTTTTAGATAGATGTGTGACTGATCCCTTATCCGAACAATCTTCTCATCCGAACCCCTAGAGACAGCCCATGCCGCGAGGTGTGCGGATACTCCACACTCTACTGTAGTCCTCATCATGGTCATGGCCACGGTGTTGGTGTTGGCCTGATGGCCTGATGGCCTGATGGCCTGATGGCCTTTGCTGGTATAACGAGTATAACCACAGTTCTATCCACGGTGGTAACAGCAATACGC
>NC_088648.1:4932217-4937790 GCF_964019385.1 Sycon ciliatum | reverse complement strand
CTCCCTTCTCCAGGGACAGGGAAACTACTCGAGCAAGTCGAGTAACGATGGTATGTTTCTCCCCTGCAAGAAATTTATTCTACTTGAAAGTTTGTAGAACTGAACGATGAAAACACATCCTGCAGTGATCACGAGTCCTTGAAAAAGTCCCGCGCCATTACTCCCATGTCCCCGGCCCCGTGACGTAACACTTGCTTGAGTTCCTTCAAAAAAAGCCTTTCAAAAACGCGATTTTAGTCTTTTCAAACGAAGATGTGTTCGCACGTGCACGCTTGGCATGCATGTAGGGTCCTAGCCCTAGCACAACTCTTAAAACGCACACAAATGGCGTAAATCGATAGAGTTGTATTATTACTGTAATATTGACAAAGCAATGAAAGAGAGATAGAAAGGCAACTGCCTTCGATGAAACCAAACTATCTACTGGCCTAAAGCTCTAGGTTGAGAATGTCTTGGCCAGTAAGGAAAAGGGTGTACATGTGTAGTAATGACATAGTACAGTGACAGTGTGTATATGTCCTATATACAGATACGCTACGGTATAAATGCCTGGCGAAATACTAGGATGCATGATGGGATATATGCGTACAATCTGGAATCTGAACCGGAAGTAGCGTACACATTATAATTCCGGGAAATGGCCATAAAAATCAAAGTCACCGCTTATGGAAAACCCAGGAGTGAAAACGGAAAAGTTACAGGTATGGGAACTGCTAAAGTCACCACATTACCCCCCTCCTAGAGCACGACTCCATAGTAAAAAAAGGAAGAAGAAAAAAAATGTGGGTCGTGAGCGACCAGGAATGAGACTGTAGCAGGGACTGCAACACTACTCCAAGACATGTGCCGGCTTGAGGCGGTCAATGGAGACGGTTACCGGCCGACCCTTTACATCCAGCACAAAATATTTGGCAGATCGACGGAGCACAGCAAATGGACCATCGTACGGAGCCTGCAGAGGCCGCCGGACAGCGTCGTTGCGTAGGTATACCCGCTCGGCTGATGCTAAAGCGACTGGTAAATACCCACGTGCGTCGACGTCACGGGTCGGAATCGGCGTGACACTCTGCATCGCATCCTGCAGTCGGCGGAAGTAGTCCGCACCAGTGGATGGGATGTCGGACACCGGGGCGGAGGCACCGAGCAGTTGGCCTGGGAGGGGCAAGGAGGAGCCGTAGACCATCTCGGCCGAACTCAACTGGGTGTCTACCCGGATGGCAGACCGAATGCCGAGCAGAATGACCGGCAGATGGTCGACCCAGAAAGCCGGATCGGGTAGAGCACGGAGCGAGGCCTTGAGCTGGCGATGAAACCGTTCCACCATACCATTGGCCTGAGGATGGTAGGCCGTGGTATGGAGGTGTTGGCAACCCAAGGCCTGCGAGAGGTGGCGGAACAGGATCGACTCGAACTGCGCACCTCGATCAGACGTGATGGTAGACGGGATGCCAAAGCGAGCAATCCATACCGACAACAGGGCCTTGCATACTGATACGGCGGTAATGTCAGCGAGAGGCAGCACTTCAACCCAGCGGGTGCAACGATCAATGCAGGTGAACAGATATGTTGCCGATTGACACGTGGGCAGGGGACCGACCAAATCAACGTGGATGTGGGCGAATCGATCACCCATAGGGATTGGACATACCGGAGCTTTGGTGTGGCGGTGGATCTTAGCACGCTGACAGTCAGAGCAGGCACGGGTCCAGTTGGCGACGTCTGCATTCATGCCAGGCCATACGAAGCGATCCGCGACTAACTTGCGCGAAGCTTTTATTCCCGGATGAGCAAGCTGATGCAATGACTCAAAGGCGCACTGTCGGAAACCGGGCGGCAGGAACGGCCGGGGTTTGCCAGTGGACATGTCGCAAAACTACTGGGAGGGTGGCGGAGGGAAGAGTCACCTCACGGAACTGAAGACTGCAGTCAGGTTGGCCGCGCAGTTGGAGGAGTTCGGCATCCACGGCTTGTGCAGAAGCCAGCGCTGGGAAATCAACTGTCGGCGGTGGGGTGACTGCATGGACGCGCGATTAAGCGTCGGCAACAGGATTGCTGGGACCGGATTCATAGCGGACGTCAGTAGTGAACTCTGAAATGTATCCCAGCTGACGAGCCTCCCGCGGGAATGCTTGGAGGACGGAGAACGAATGGCATGGGTCAGTGATCGGTGATCGGTGAGTACATGGAAGGGACGGCCTTCCAGGTAGTGCTGGAAGTGCCTAATTGCCAAGTAGACAGCCAGCAGTTCACGGCCAAACGTTGCGTAGCGACACTCAGGAGCTGTGAGTTTCTTACTGAAGAAAGCGAGCGGCTGCCATTCCTCGTTCACGAACTGCTGCAAGACGGCACCCACACAAGTGTCCGAGGCATCGCACATCAAATTTAGTGGTGCGGACGGAATGGGATGCGTGAGCATCACAGCTGATGCGATTGCCGACTTAGCAGCGGCGAAGGCAGACTCGGTAGCGTCAGTCCAGGGGAAAGCAGAGGAATACTTAGGTTTACCTGCTAGCATGTCGGTGAGTGGACGAACCAGCTGCACTGCTTGGGGAATAAACCGCCGGTAGTAGTTTACCATGCCAAGGAAACGCCGGAGTTGCCTCAAACTTGTGGGCCGGGAGAACTCGTTAATGGCCGTGACACGATTAAGGGTTGGCTGGATGCCGTCAGCGGAAACAACATGGCTAGGAAACTCCAGTGAGTCGGCAGCAAACACGCACTTACTGGGGTTGATGACGTTTCCGTGATCATGCAACCATTGTAGGACTTGTCGAACATGCTGCCGGTTTGTTTCCAGATCCGGACTGGCGATGAGCGCGTCATCGGTGTACACATCGCAAAATGGTAAATCGCGCAGGATTTGGTCGATGAACCGCTGGAAGGACTGGGCCGCGTTGCGGAGGCCGAACGGCATGCGGGTGAACTCAAATAGCCCAAACGGGGTGATGATTGCTGTCTTAGGAGTATCCTCCTCGGCAACCGGGATCTGATGATACGCACGGATAAGGTCCAGTTTCGTGAAGTAGCGAGCCCCATTCAGATCTGCTGTGAAATCCTGAATATGGGGAATCGGGTATCTATCTGGGACCGTCTTCTGATTCAGTGCACGGTAATCGCCACATGGACGCCAGTCGCCATTAGGTTTAGGTACCATGTGCAGCGGACTGGCCCATGTGGACTGGGATGGCCGAACGATGCCCAAATTCATCATGTGCTGGAACTCACGCTTGGCGACATCAAGACGGTCCGGTGCGAGTCGGCGGGCTTTCGCAAATACTGGAGGTCCACTTGTCTCAATGTGGTGGCTGACGGTGTGCTTGACTGGCTGGTCATACCTGGGTGGCTGGGCGACCTCAGGGATATCCTCCAGTAATGAGGTGAACGCGGATGGTGCAGCAGGGGGTATAGTACTGATCGGTGGCTCAGGTGTGGCCACGCTGATCGAACCCAGAGCGTGCAAACTGGTCACTTCATCCCGCAACTCCTGGTGGGCGATGCTCACTTGCAGGTGAAAATGTCCAAGAAAGTCTGCTCCCAGAATGGGTTACGTTACGTCCGCCACAATGAATACCCATGTAAAATGCCGCCGGAGGCCAAAGTCCAAGGTCAGGGAACGTTGGCCATATGTCCGGATAGTGGTGCCATTGGCTGCATGGAGGGGAGTAAACTGTGCTGATTGACGTATGTCCGCCCTGGTTGGCGGAACAACACTCACAGCAGCTCCTGTATCCACAAGGTATAGAGCACCAGCAATCCGATCTCGGACATGTAGGCGGCTAGAGGTATTCGTACCAGACACTTGCGCCACTAATGTCTGGCTTGCGCGTTTCCCGGCCAATAGCTACAGGTATGGTCGCACTTCAGAGCCTTATCGCCAAACTTAGCATGGTAGCGGCAGAGGTGTGACTTGCGACTATCAGCACGTGCAGGTGAGGCCTGGCGTGAGCGCGCTGTGTACCGCTCAGGCGAGCTGGGTCGGGAGCGCGGACGGGGCGCAGACAACTTGTCCACTGCAGCGGTCAGTGCGGCAACCTGCAGCTGGAGGGCGTCTAACCGTTCCATGTGTTCCTCAGCCACTACTACTGCGGCCACGGGCGGAGGAGCAGAGGAAACTTCCATCACCCTATCTGCCATGGAGGCCAGGCTGGCGAGGTCCATCGTGCTGCTGGCGGAGGCCAACACCATCCTTACTGAGGCAGGTAGACGCTGCAGGAACAGTTCCCGCAGGAAACTATTGTCCAGCGAAGCACCTCCCAAGAGCTGCTGGAGTTTTCGAAGGAACTGGGATGGCTTGCAATCTCCCAGTTCCACGTCAGACAGGAGCTTGCGTAGCCTGGCTTGCTCGGAAATCTCGGTCCTTTTGATCAGCTGATCCTTTATCGTCGTGTACGGATTCAAGGCAGGAGGACGTAACACGAGATCTCTGATTTCCTGCACAAACTCAGGGGCCAAGGCGCTGACAACGTGGTCGAACTTAGTCCGCTCGGTCCGGATCTGCCGCGTATTGAACATCGCCTCAGCTTGGGCAAACCAAATGTGGGGGTCGTGGGGCCAGAACGGTGTCAGCTTGATGGCAACGGCATGAACGGCTGCTGGTTGCACTTGGTCTGTGTTCTGGCCAGGGCGTGGGCGCTGCTGTGCCGACAGAGACATAGAAAGTGCGTTAGCTCGGCCAAGGCCCGCACCTGTACCGCGTTGTGGGGTGACAGGACTCGACATGTTCAGATGGTGTGGACGGTACTGTGATATAGACGATGACAGACTCGATCCAGAACTACGAACGCGATCCGCGCACAAACGCAACACTGCAAAAAAATAGAACGGGGTCACCAATGTAGGGTCCTAGCCCTAGCACAACTCTTAAAACGCACACAAATGGCGTAAATCGATAGAGTTGTATTATTACTGTAATATTGACAAAGCAATGAAAGAGAGATAGAAAGGCAACTGCCTTCGATGAAACCAAACTATCTACTGGCCTAAAGCTCTAGGTTGAGAATGTCTTGGCCAGTAAGGAAAAGGGTGTACATGTGTAGTACTGACATAGTACAGTGACAGTGTGTATATGTCCTATATACAGATACACTACGGTATACATGCCTGGCGAAATACTAGGATGCATGATGGGATATATGCGTACAATCTGGAATCTGAACCAGAAGTAGCGTACACATTATAATTCCGCGAAATGGCCATAAAAATCAAAGTCACCGTTTATGGAAAACCCAGGAGTGAAAACGGAAAGGTTACAGGTATGGGAACTGCTAAAGTCACCACAGGTGTGTCAACCCGAGCAGATGCAACGGCAGTCACAATAGCCTCGTGTGTGATTCCACATGTGTGCCGCACTGGCTCACCTCTTCTTGTGCATTGTCGGATGTCTGCCTGTTTTGTTTTCTATCTGTGCATGTGCATGTGTGTGTGTGTGTGTGTGTGTGTGTGTGTGTGTGTGTGTGTGTGTGTCTCTCTCTCTCTCTCTCTCTCTCTCTCTCTCTCTCTCTCTCTCTCTCTCTCTCTCTCTCTCTCTCTCTCTCTCCCTCCCTCCCTCCCTCCCTCCCTCCCTCCCTCCCTCT
>NC_088648.1:4887217-4927217 GCF_964019385.1 Sycon ciliatum | reverse complement strand
GCGGCCGTCATGAGTTCCCTTTGGGAAGAGACACGATAATTTACTTTCCTTTTTTTGTGTTGTCTGTTCAGGATCCTGATGTGCATTATCAGAACAGACAGGTCCAGCGTGAAAGAAACAATAAATGGCTTTCGACGAACAAGGTAATGGGCAGTATGCCTGGGAATCAGACCAGTGTGCATGTATGTGTGCATGTATGTGTGCATGTATGTGTGTGTGTGTGGGGGGGGGGGGGGGGGTGGATGCGTGCGCGCGCGCGCGCGCGTGTGTGTGTGTGTGTGGTGGGGGGATGGATGCGTGCGCGCGCGCGTGTGTGCGTTTATAGTGAGAAACAGAGCCCCTAGAATCTTGGAAAAAAGACATGGGGGGGGGGCAAAGACAAAGAAGAGTGGAGGTGTGTTATGGCCCTTATGGGGGGGGGGGGAGGTGCTTTTTTGGGGTGGTAAGTAGGGGGGGGGGGGCACGAAGAGAATGGGTTATGGTGAAGCATTCTGAGTGCATGAGAGTGGCGTCCTCACCTTATTTTTGAACTCTAACAACATAGGAGAGGGCCAGAAGTCATTATGCACTTTTTTTGTTGTGTATTGACCCCAGTGTACCCGCGCCTTTCCTACCGAATGCGTCAACCACTTTCTAAGAGTTGCAATAGTCGTCAACCGCTTTAGTCCAGTGCATTCAAGATGTCTATGAACAAAATGAAACTAGCACTCATGTCAAACAACAAAGTAGCAAATGTTTTGTTCCAGAACGTTTTCTTGGCACATTCTTCAACGGCATATCATGACTGAAAGAAAATGGATGACCAACAAAAGGATAAATACTCTTCATTCAAGATGTATTGTGTGCTTTTGTACTTTGTTTGTTTGTTTGTTTGTTTATTCACGGATTCTCCAGAGGTAAATGGATACCTATCATGGAAGTCTCACCAAACCAATAAAATAATGAAAGTAAAATTATGTATGGAGTGCAAAAACTCAAAATCTGAGATTTTTGAAGTCAAAGGAGAGGAAGAACAATAGATTGAGAACCAGGGGTGCTAATAGAACACTGGAAAGGCACTAAAACAAAATAACTGCAGTAGCGGATTTAGACTATATTGTTCAACACGTGAAACTAGGTATGCCGGAAACTGAGAAGCGGTAAACTTCATAAAGTTTCCTTTACCTGGCGATTAATAGCTTTGTCCCGTGCTGCTGCTGCTGCCGCTGCTGCTGTTGTTGCTTGTTCAGATCAAGGCTTTCCAGAGTGTAGTGGTCTACCCTGACTTCAGACAAGGAGCTCTATCTCTCTTACAGGTATGGTTTCTCTGACTACCGCCGGCAGTGGTAACGCTCTCTTTGGACGTGTTCTCTCTGGCTGCGCTGTGTACTGGCGAGTGGTTCTCTTTGTTGTGAAGTTGCAGTGGTGTACCGCTGAGAGAGAGAGAGAGAGAGAGAGAGAGAGAGAGAGAGAGAGAGAGAGAGAGAGAGAGAGAGAGAGAGAGAGAGAGACGGATAGATAGAAATAGAGAGATAGACGGTGTGTGGGTGTGGGTGTGTGGGTGTGGGGGGGGGGGGGGGGTGAGAGAGAGAGATTCCTTTAGAGTCTCTCTCCCCTCTCCCGGGAGACCCACGTGACCAGTTTTGTCTCCTATGCATGTGAATGCCCAGTCATCTGGTCTTGGCAAGCTACGTCCGAACATTCTCTTCCTTGGCTACAAATCAGACTGGCTTGGCATGTTGGACACCAAGGAGCTGCAAGACTATGTCAACGTCATACAGTAAGTCTCTGCCTTGTTCGTGTGTGTGTGTGTGTGTGTGTGTGTGAGGCAGACAGACAGACGGATCTTGGACGGACAGACAGAAGGACAGGGCTCTCTGCTGTCTGTTCGTCTCACTGTGCAAGTGCAGCATTGCTTTGCCAGCATAGACCGCAATCCCGCAGGACATGCGTATTTTTCTTGTTCGCTTACACGCATATTTTTCTTGTTCGCTTACACGCATATACACGGGCACGCGCACACATACGCACACACGCACACACACACACACATACACACGCACGCGCGCGCACACACACACACACACACATGCACACCAAACGAGTATACCCGCAGTTGTCACGTAGCTCCTATCGTCTTCAGTGAAGATGTTTTCTTGGCCGAAAAGTACACGTGCACTGTACATGATGTCATCTGCGACTTCGGGTTTTCGGGTAGTATTCTGTACCCGTCTACCTGAGGTCCTCACGGGTAGCATGGGTACCCGACTATCCGTGCACACCACTAGTTTTGTCGCCCTACATGCGCGCCAGTTGGCACCTTGTGATTGGTGCGAATAAACTCAATTTGGGTAGATACGAATCAATGACAGTATAGTCTTACAACTAAGCATCAAGGCAGATTGTTTCCACTGGGTTTCTACTGGTGGCTATTGTCTGTGCTACCCCGGGAGGATTTTTTTGTGGACAAGTACCATTGCATAATTCATTGATGGTGGAGGTAAGTCTGTGTGGTATTTATCTCCTTTTGAGTAGCCACTATGCATGCTCAGTATCATGTGAATGCAGGCTGTGTGCACTCGTCTGATTGATTGGAGAACTGAAAAGAATAGTTCTGCATCAAGGTGACTTGGCGTTCTGCGTGCCATCCATTCAACTTGCCATGTGTCGTCGGTGCCTGTGAAGAATACATGCTTGTATGCAGTGTCAGTTTAAAGGACAATTTGCCCGTGATTCATAACACACTCACTGAAACAGACTGTGGTGTGAAACTTACTTAAGGTAATGCTTGAAACACAGTAAACAGTGAATCACAAACAAGAGTTGAGTTGCACTTTGACACTTTCCCCAGCTCCTCTGCCCGTGCCACTGGAACACGATCATGTCAACAGTCCAGTGTAGTGTGGTGCTGTTGCTGGTAGCTTCAGCCAGGTTTGGTTGTGTCGTGATCCCCGTTTTGGAGTATTCCAGTTTGTGGGCTGTGTGTAGTAGCTAGTACTAGTAGTAGTGCAGCTGGGGAGGGGGGCAGCTTGAGTTGTAATTACTGAGTATTTTGGAGATTTTGTCTTGTCCAGTATATTGACAATTGATGAGTTAGTAGTCCTGATACAGTGACAGTGCAAGCCTGTGTTGATTCTATGTTGTACTACTCAGTGGTTGCTGTGCCAGGGGATGTGCTTGTCAGTTGTAAACCGTATTGGTGAACCCTGTACTCACCTCACCATTGCGTTACTAACCGTACAGGAGTATGTTGCCTCACTGCCCGGAAGTGCTCCCAGCATGCTGGCCCTGATAGGCAAGGATTGCCCGTATACAGCATAGGGCAAGGGTGCCAGAGGAAACCTGTTGCAACAGAGTGTTGCCATTCTAGAGTTTCACATACTTCCAGTCGCTTGTCCTTTGGCCTTGGCCCTTAGACTTAGTTGACGGTTGTGGTGTTCCAAGGGATGCGTCACAGCTCAGCCTGATGGGGGCCTCATGCACAAGGTCAACATACCTTTGTAGGCTTTGCCCTTGAAAGTTTGAGTTGACACAAGATTGCCCCTCTCTCTCCTTCCTACTTGAGTGAGTTTGACCAGGGTGTGAGCAGGCATGCCCACTGCCTGCTATTCCTACTCTGACAGATAATCACCACCCCTACGTAATTAGGACTAAGAGGGTGCAATTAATTAAGCCGGAGCCAGCCAGGCAACTGGTCCAGAAGGCCTTGTGTTATGGGGCTAGGTATGGACTAGTATTAGCCTGTGTGGTGTGGTGTGTGGTGCTTGCGTGTGCCTGTGATGTGGTGTGTGTGATCTAATCTCACTAGCTAGTAATCAGTGTGGTGTCGGAGAAGTGGAGCACTTTGCCCTTTGTTCTAAGTAGTGCTGCTTTTGTCAGCGCTGTGGGCAACATGTCAGCTGTTTTGCCCACCCTCTGGCTTTCCACTTGAAAATTCCGCAAGCAGTGAAGCAGTGTGCTTCCGCAGTGACTCCTTGCAGTCTCTGACTCTGAGTCTGAGTCTAAGTCGTTCCACAAGGCCTATACTGGTACACTGGTATAGTAGTACTACTAGTACTAGTAGTAGTGTCATGGTTTTTGAAGTGCATCAGGCCAAATATAGTATACACTGTCACGTTGCAGGCTGGAGCTGCAAACTAGCATTATAATTAATAAAATAAAATAAAAAATGGCATAGTGCCAGTACCGGCCGCTAGTGGTGTAGTGGTGTAGTGTTCAGCTAGTGCCATGTTATGTGTGTCAGCTACAAAAGTGTTGTGTTTAGTGCAGTCCTGAAATTTCCCCTTTGATATGTTCGTTTGTTTAGCTTTATTTTACTTCACCGTGGGCACAAGCAGAATCTGCCTTTTCACTGGGCGTATTGCCACAGTTCTCGCAAAATGATGAAGAAGGCCACCTGTCATCCTGTCACACTACCACAGGACTAGCTGAGATTTCGACCAGGGGGTTTGTTCCGCTGTATAGCTGAGATTAGGTACTACTGGCACTTTCCACTGTGCCCTCTGTGCAGCTGGGATTTAGACCACGGCCATGCGTATGGGGTATTTTCCGCTGGGCCCTCTGTGCTTCCTTCCAGTCTTCACTCTGTATATGAGTGGTTGGGCAGGGCATTGAAAACCACTACATTGTAGTACAGTAGTAAAATGTGATACACACAGGTCAGTGTAGGTGGTTGTGTGTGTGTGTGTGGGAGGGGGGGGGGGGGGCAGGTTAGCTTGCCTAGCTTGTGTGCCGTGTGTGTGTGTGGGGGGGGGGGGGGGGGGGGGCAGGTTAGCGTGCCTAGCTAGTGTGCCGTGTGTTGTGTGACCTGTGACTTTGTAAGTAATTTAGTTTGTTGTCCTTGTTCACAGCAAGTGGCCCTTGAGAGAGTGAGGGCACTTGAGTTTTTGTGTCACACCACCGCATCTAGTGCTCAGCTGCTGCTGCTCAGCTGGCCGGCACTGGTGGATCAAGACAGGACACAGTGGTGGGTGGTGGTGTGGTGGTGAGGGGGTGCGGGTGCCCGTGCAGGGAGCTGGCTCAGCCTTAGGTCAGGTCTGACTCACAGGAAATGCTTTGCTGCTGCTGTGCTGCTGCTCTGCCTCACACCTGTGTGTGCATAGTTAGCCTGTTAGCCAGTTAGAGCTGGGTGTGCTATCTAATCAGTTTGAGCCTGTTCAACTGCCAGCCAAGCAGCTACTACTAGTACTGTCTTGGACATGGAAATCCGGTCGAATGGTTCGGACAGATCAGAACGTGGTTGCATGCAGTGCATGATCACTATGTGTACTCGTGGCTGCATGGCCAGCGCCTTGGGCCGCTTGACCTCCGACCGGATTTCCATATCCATGACAGCACAACACGCTGCATTGCTCTATTCAGATCCCCCCCCCCCCCCCCTGGCTTCTATTGAAATCAGGTTTTTCTGTGTTTGTCAACACTAAAACGAGGCTTATGGTATGAGCCGATGGTCCATTTTGAAAACCAGCCAGTGTATGTACATGAGTAATACCCAGGTCTCTAGTACATGTAGTATGGGACTGGCCAGAGAAATCCAACCTCATGAATAAAATAGTGCCGGGGGGGGGGGGGGGGGGGCTGTGTGCAGCCCCAGCACTACACATGCTGGTCTGTGCACTTGAACACGGCACTACTTTATTCATGAGGTCGAACTTCTCTGGCCAGAACTCTATTAGTATTACATGTCCTGTGTACCTGGCATACTACGTTGTACATTATCGTCATAGTGATACCCAGTGCAATGACGTCATGTTGTTGATTATTATTAGACTTGTGTCTGGATGCTGGCTGTTCTAGCCGCTTCCAATGTCGTGTTTCCTCTATGCGCGTGTGTTGCTAATGCTAGCACTGCTAGCACAGTTTTGTGATTGGGCGCGTGCACAACCCCATCCCCATGCCTGCTGCATGCTGCTACTGCTGTTGTGGCTAGTGGTCCTCCTTGCAAGTGTAGGCAGTTAGATCACGGCATGTGTATGGTGTGTAGTACTGACGTGTGGGTGTGCCCGATCTGCCGTAGTCAGGTTGTTCATTCTCAGGGTTCTTACACAGGCAGACAGTGATGCTTGGTGACTAGGCTAAGAGACTTGTAGCAGCTGATCATCATGTTGTGATCCAGTGGAGAATTCACTCTCAGACTTGGAACAATGTGGGGCAATTGCCTACCCAAACAGTCTTTCTCAGTTTCTGTGCTTTTATCAAACTTTCGTTTGTGGGTAGATTGAGGCCGGTTTTGTTTTGAAAAAAAATTGTGATGGCTGAAACATCAATGCACTCCACATGTCAAGTTCATAGTGTTTTTTTTTGTCGGGTGGGGGAGGGGGGGGGGGGGGCGTCATAAGTAAACTTGTTCGCCCCGTGAAAATTGTCGACTGTATTTGTGTGTAAGATGCAATGCATAGGACTGGAGGTGTGACGTAAAATGTGTGTGTGTGTGTGTGTGTGTGTGTGTGTGTGTGTGCGCGCGTGCGTGCGTGCAGTACTGCGGACACTGTTGTTACTCTCTTCACCGGGCTCATGTACACGCAGTGTAGCAAGATGGCCGGGCATGCAACGTATTATTTTTACGTATAGTATTGACTGGGCTTACCATTCTGCTCAATGATATCCGATCAAGCAGGTGAATGCTGTGCCGGGCGCTGTGCAGTCTTAGACCTGCAAGCACTGGCATGTGAACTGGTGCAGGGCACAAACTTGACTCGCGTGATCGGATATCATTTGTGCAGCACTACGCTGGGTGGTGTTCTAATAGTAGGTCGTAAAACAGCTGGTGAAACCTGTCCTTTGAGCAGCGTCTACTCGTATGGCAAGTCGCTGTTGCTAAATCCTGCTGTTACAATGCTGTGCGTGTGGCCAATGTGCGGTGGTAGGATCAGATTGTGATTCCTGTATGATTGTTGTGTATGTGTGAGCAGTAGGTGTATGTGTGAACAGTAGGTGTTTGTATAAGCAGTGTGTGGGATGGCAAGATCAGAGTGGTCCCAGTAGGTACATGTGTATGTATGAGCGGTTGGTGTATGTGTGAGTGGTAGGTGTATGTGTGAGTGGTAGGTGTATGTGTGAACAGTGTGGGATGGCAGGATCAGATTAGTGGTGTGGGTCCCAGTAGGTATATGTGTGAGCGGTTGGTGTATGTGTGCACAGTAGGTGTTTGTATAAGCAGTATGTAGGATTGCAAGATCAGAGTGGTCCCAGTAGGTACATGTGTATGTATGAGAGTGGTAGGTGTATGTATGAGTGATAGGTGCATGTGTGAGTGATAGGTGTATGTGTGAGTGGTAGGTGTATGTGTGAGTGGTAGGTGTATGTGTGAGTGGTAGGTGTATGTGTGAGTGGTAGGTGTATGTGTGAGCAGTGTGGGATGGCAGGATCAGATTAGTTCCTGTAGGTGAATGTGTGAGCAGTTACAGTTATGTGTAGGTGTATGTGGTGGCAGAATCAGATTGACTCCAGTAGGTGGATACTTGGCACAGGAACATGTCAACAGAAGGAGAGTGTCGCATGCTTAGTGGCGCTTTGCCGGCCCTCTTTCTGCCTGCAACACCTATCGCAGTGGGCTTTAGACATCTATTGTAGTAACTGTGTGTATGTATGTAAGATATCCGTTGTGGTGTGTGTGTGGGGGGGGGGGGGGGCATGTTTGTGCTGTGGGTGTGCGTGCGTGTGTTTAAGATATCCGTTGTGCCCGTGTGTACTGGTGGCAGCAGTTCGAAGAATACAGTACTGAGTAGACCTAATTTAGCCATGCCTGGTGCGCAAACCGTGTTATCCGTGTCGGAGTGTGAATGCAGTATCATATCTGCAGTGCTATGCATGAACGGTTCGGAGTGTGAGTGCATTATCATATCTGCAGTGCTATGCATGAACGCTACACTGGGCTAGTGGTCGCAGTGCGGTGTAACTTAGATTTCGGTAATTTCGGTAGAGAAACCACACACTTAAATTTAGATTACACCTTAACGGCACTGAAGTATGCACTGCATGTGCAGGGGATGCTGGTCATCTGATTCTACACTACACCTGAAACCTGACAGGGCCCTGATGCCGAAATTTTACTACACCTAAAACTACATCTAGTCACAGTACATGCTGTGTGTATGACCAGGAAGGAGCAGTCTACTGTGAGCTGCTGTACAATAGCCAGAACTCCTCCGTGGGATATGCCAACGGCGTAGAGGAGAGATTTGAACAGGCATACGTGCTCAGCATACTGAATCCTACTCGTCTTCCCTGGGCTGTGTATATACCTATGTGCAGTAGTCATGATACAGGGTATTCGGTGGTCACGTGACGCAGCACGACTCACTCATAGACTATTTTCTTTCTCTTCCATATCCTGGAGAGAGAGGAGCCACCTTGATTATCCGCTTTCTTTTTATGGCTGGATTTTGTGGTTGCAAGCTGGTGGCAAACTGCCTTGATACGCATGAGATGTGGGTCGTCACATGGCCATTGACTACCCTCTTGTTGACACTAGCTGGTTTGATGCCCGCTGTGGTGATGTGTGTGGACAATATGTGTGCTAGAGAAGGTGTGGAAAGCCAGCAGCCGTTGTGAGAATTATTGAAGTCTGCGCCCGTGTACGCAGTAATGTTTTCACACTGGTGTGCTTCGGTTTCTGCCTCTTGTCTTCTTCTGTCGTTGCAACACGTACCGGTCATCGCAATGAATAATTCTTTAAAATGTACAGAGGAAAATCCCCGGTTTGAGTCCTGCTGGTGACAGTCGCAGCTGCCTCAGACTTTTTTTCACCTTTTCAACTCCCAGACTACATGTAGTGAGTTTCTCACTCTCTAATGAATAATCATCAATTTGCTCTCCTGGGATTGAGATATGTACAATCATTTCGAAAGTGCTGCATCTGTAGACATCTTCAGCCAGAGGAGAACTGTTTTAAATGTGCCGGTGACTGCAACAGTAACAAATGCGGTGTCCGTTGGTTGTGGATTGGTTGCGTTTCTAGTTCTATCCATGACTGCAACGGTGATTTTACACTCTGGAGAAGATCTCACCATGTCCCTGTATGGGGTACTGTGTCCACCTCGCTCAACTGGTGATGTGCGTGTTCGCTACTGGAGACTATCGTCAACTTTGATAGCCTCAGATCGATCGTTATCTTTGTGTGTGGAGTGATTTGCTTGCGGTTGAAATGTTTTATCAACCACAAGCCAATCACTCTATACACAAAGATAAAGACCGATCTGCGGCTATCAATGTTGAGAAAAAAAGTCTGGGCATTTAAATCTTTATATATTCACTGGTTGAGAGAATGGAAACGGGAAAAGTCTGAAGAAAAAACTGACTGTCACCGCCAGGACTCGAACCAGGGACCTTCGCTAGTATCGCTACCCAATTTTTTTCTTCTTTTTTTAAAGAAACAAAATGGCCGCCATAGTAAGCTACATACTTGAGGATTGTGAAGCTGGAACAGATGCTACAACTTGAACACTATTACATGACTCGTCGTACGTGGTGAAGTTGAAGTTTAGTCCGTGATCCACGTGGACTCTTGGGCTGCGGCTCCTGTGACCTGGGCGTGAAACGTGCCTGTGCTTGGGTGTGTGCGTGTGTGTGTGCGTGGATATGATGGGTGCAGCCCGATCTCCTTGTTCTAGATGTCATGTTTGAGAGCGCGAGAGCGCGAGAGCGTAGACTGAAGCCAGTGTGCTGCCAGTGGAACCAGCAAAGCCACTGTTCTTGCGCAGGCCGATCATGCTGCGTCACTCCTCGGTCATCTATAGAAATGTGGCGACGGTGAAGCATGTCACGGTATTGCACTGTCTCACCGTAGATAGTTTTGGCGTGTCAAGAGTCAGGTGCGAAAGCCAGTTCTGCCGTAAAACAGGACTGTTCTACCTTGGTGTGGCCTGGGGGCTGCTTGTAGCAGTGTCGGGACAAAGAGCTGACATCTTGCAATGTCGTCCCTTGACCTACACTGCAGCAAGTCCAGACTTGTGCAAGACCTGTACAGCTGTCAGGGGTTTTCATTTTTTTGACAGGACTGTCCGCCCATGCAGTGTTGGGTTCAGCCCCGTGTGTGTGAGTCAGAGACCATGGCTGTTCGGTAGACTTGGGATTGTGACTCGGTAGACTTGGGATTGTGACAAGCAACTATCCTTGCTGTCATGATGTGCCTGTAGACTTGTATTAAATTTGTAATTCTGTTCTATGGAGTGTGGTAGAGGCTAGCACTTATGCAGCTGTTTGTGCACACTGCATGCATGGCATGTGTGGAGTGAATGATTGTGTATGTTGCGATTCTGTACTGCGGTAGAGGCTAGCACGCATGCAGCTGTTTGTGCACGCTGCATGCATGACATGGGTGTAGTGCCTGTCCAGATGCTCATGCGCATGGTCACTGAGCACTATGCTGCTGCATACAGCCGCAGTAACTGCCACAGGGTGTCTGTTCAGCTTTGTTTTGCTCCCGATACTAGTGGTGAGATCACATGTTATCTCCTGGCATCGCATGATGCTCTCTAATCAGTAATCTCATGACAGCTTCGGGCCATCTTAGACTTAGATGGACACTGAATTGTGCTATCAGGTCACTGCTACTTCAGTACATAGTGTGCATTACTACTAGTACTGGGGTAGCACTCTTCTGGTGTTGTGTATCAGCTAGTATTGAGTGGACAGCCTGCATGCTGCCCGTTCTGGCCAGACTATGCGCAGCTCATCTGACAATGGCGGGCTGAATTTCTCTTTCTCGCATGTGGGGAGTCTTGGGCAAGTAGTGCTAAATGCGGAGTGAATCAGACCTCAAGTACAACAGAACATTGGTAAAGACGGTGTTTGTGTTACTGGGAAGTTCATGTACATGTGCATACTGCATTGGTCAGACAACAGATTTGAGTGAGCTCCCATATGCTGGTAGGGAACAACACACACTTTCTCAGCCAATTTGAGCGTGACAGCTTTGTATGGGATATTTGTGAAGATGGTCCAACCTGTGGCAGCCTGCATGTTGACTGTATGTTAGTGTCCTAGTGCATGCTGTTACCATGGTTACATGGCATCACCAGTATGTTCAGTGACTAGTAGGGTATGACATTTGTGTCCACTGCCTGTGTGCCCAATGGCTCTGTTATTTCACGCACACACGCAAACACAGTGATTGCCACTGGCTATTTGACATTGGTAGACTGTGTGTGTGTGCCGCGCATGCGCGGGGGGGGGGGGGGGGGGGGGGCTGTCAGGATCATGTTAGAGATCACTGGTCAGGTACGACTTTGCACACTGTAGCTATGCAACTTGTTATGTAATCAGCTGGTGCAGTAATCCTGACATTGATTTGATGTTGGGGGTGTGCATGGGGCTGCTGTGTACTAGTTACTATTACTGAATGTGACCCACCTGAGTAACTACTACTACTACCTCCAATTGGTCAAGTACATGTACTGCATGTAAAATTTAATTGCTTTGAAGTAGTTGAGCAATGAAACTGTTGCCGGCTTTCCTGCTCCTTCCCTGTGTACTAACTTAAAAGTAGCTTAGTAAGGCAAGTACTGTTCTTGATTCCTCACTCCTAGCCTGTGTGGTGGCACTAGCAGCCCTTGTGACTTCCCAGTACTCCACTCTCTAGTCTCTAGTCTAGTACTAGTAGTCACTCTGTACTTGCCTGGCCCTGGACCAGTGCCAGTGGAGGGCAACTACCATGTACCTGTACTATGTACCCCCCCCCCCCCTCTCCTGGTGTAGTTGGGCAGTGAATGGGTGCCCTCAGGCCTGGTGCCCTGGCACCCTGGTGCTGTGTTTGACAAATCATGTGGGTCAGTAGTGTGATGTAACAGTTGTTCTATTGGCTATGAGCAAGGCGGAGTAGTAAACTACTGATATTTTACTACTCACTGGCTTGACATACTAGACTATGGGCTACTATTCCTACATGCATATGTGTATGTGTGTGTGGGGGGGGGGGGGGGGCTTCACCCACACCACATGTACCTGCACTGCAGAGCGCAGTGCTGTAAAGTGTAGGCCAGTGGGAGTCATGTGTTGTAGTGTACTGCCTACTGCCTGAGTTCTGGTGTTTCTTGACTACTGCCTGAGTTCTGGTGTTTCTTGACTACTGAGTACTGTTGTTGTAGTCATGTTCAAGTCATGTAGTACTCTGTACAGTAGCTATTACGTAGGCCAAAGTTAGGGGCCCCATGCAGCCTGCCAAGGTTTGCAGCATATGCCTTGTACAGGAAATGAAGTGATGCATGTTATGATGCCACCATAGTAGCTAGCAACACTGCGTATTACTCTCCATCTGGCACTCTTCAAATCATAAAAACTACAAGACTAGTACAAGTAGTAACTCAGTGTCAGCATGCTGCCTCCACACTGCACTGGCTGACCACTGACTGAGCTGAGGCCCCGGCGTGGCCTTTCACTTTCAGTCTGCACTGCAGCACAAGTGCAGTGCATGGGCATGTGCAGCGCATGACCTCATACTGTGCATGATCTGGTATGGCACTGTCACGGGCCCTTTCACTGCAAGTGTGGTGGCCACGAGACACTACACTCTGCAATGTTAGTGTTTTTTGTGTGCCTGCTGACCAAGTGGACTGAAATAGTACCATTGTAGTTAGTATTACTGCGACTGCCACTGCTACAGGCTAAGTCTTTCTTCTGATAGTGATACCTGGCAGCGACACCACAATGCCCACTCTTCACAAAAGTGTATTGCACCATGCCTCTGGATTGGTACAGGGTGATGGTGTTTGTGCAGCTGTCTGCATTACAGTCAATCATCATCAGTCCTATCCACATTCCTGCAGTATAGCCAGTACACGCTCAGTGTAGCATTAATACTGAACATAATTTTAAATTGATTGGTTGTGCCCCATCACTCATCAGGCTCCCAGCTAGCTGCCAGTTCTGATCTGCCTCAAGCTCCAGTGACCATGGTGACCAGGGCCCAGGTCAGCATCCATACATGTAATGATGTGCAGTGACCAGGGCCCAGGTCAGCGTCCATACATGTAATGATGTGCACCCATAGGCATAACCTATCATGTACATCATCTTGGCTACCCAATGCTACAGTGTGGCTAGATGGGTCAGGCTTTGCAGTCAACTACACCAACCGGTGGTAGATCTGCATGAGTGTACAAGCTCCACATGATTGTGAACAAGCCTGCTTCTGTACTTCTATGCCCAGTCCAGGGTCTAGCACTCACTCTGTAGCAGTGGTATGTGCATGTATGGGTGCTGGATTGGCATACACTTGTCCCTACATGCAGGCGCTATACTACTATTACTAGGCTAGGCGAAGACCTGCTCCTGACGTCAAAAAGAAGGGGAAAAAAGAAGACCGAACGAAAGATCACCACCTAACGTACTTGGAAGCAGTTCAGTACGAGCTGAAAGACTAAGTGACTACAAACACTTGAGTTACATGACAAGTGTGCACTTCTCCATGACTTTTGTGCTTTTATGTGCTTTGTCCTTGCTTTCCTGCTGATTGAGCTACATCAGTACAGTCATGCACTTCCTTTGCCAGGCTTTGGCTTTGCAGTACTGAGTACTGCAGTATTACTATTACTAAAGTATTAGATAGAAACGGGTCACTGTTTCCAAACATGGTGTCGTCCTTGCTTCATGCTGTCAACCAACAACATAGTAATAGTATAGTACTAGCAGTACAGACTCAGTACATGTAGTACGATCCGCAGTAGTGATCATTGTTCCATGGCTCACCCACCCATGACCATGTACAGTAAAACCTGGTTTAACCACCCCACGGTGCAAGCAAAATCGGTCGTTAAAGCAAGGTGGTCTTTAGAACCAGGTCCAACAGTTTCAGTTTAGAGCTGGCCGTGCATGGAAAAATGGTCGTTAAGAGCAGGTGGTCGCTAAAACCAGAGGTCGCTTACACCAGGTTTTACTGTACAATGTCATGTACAATCATTGCACAATCACTGGACCATGCGCTGGCCGGCTCTAGCACTCCTCTTTCAATCTTTGACTTTGGCAAGGAAAGACTTACACAAGTAAGTAATTAGTTACAGTACTACCCGACCTTGACAAGCTAGTTGGCTTGCTCGTCTGATTTTCTTTGGTCTTGGCAGCGAGCTGTCCTAGCTGTCAACCATTGAGGCGCCAGTATTTCTTGGGTTTTTTTATGGACCAACGAATCGTGTCAGGAGATCGTGGCTTGTTGACAGCACGCTGTTGACCATGGTTGACATTTGCATCACTCGTCTCGTCTGGCCTTTCTCGGAACGCGGCCTGAGTTGTCTTGTTGCGAACCTGTCCTGATGTTGTTGTCTGGGTTGTCTCCGTGCTGCTGACATGTTGGCTATGATCGTGTGTGTGTGTGTGTGTGCCATGCCAGGGCAATGAATGATAGCACATGCACGAGACTCGATCGATTGTTGTACTTGTAGTTCTGACATCATAACATTGCGCCGCTAGCTCTGAGTTACGAGTGCGCTTTCGACCTCGCTCACTAAAAGACGCAAGTCGCATTTCACCTCTGCTACTTGCACCTTTGGACAAGGATCAAGGCGACGTGTTCGGCTTTCGTTCGAACTCAAAGCGAGAGATCCTCTTGGCCGGTTTGGCATCTGTCTTCTGTGTAATCTCTACTGTAGCCCAGCGTGAGCCATGCGTCATTCCAGGCTTTTGCTCCCACTCGCAGCGCAGTACGAGTACACTCAGTTTCATGAGCTTTTTAGGAGCGCTCGACGGACTGATGATACAAACTGCTGCTTTCGCCACCGGCAATGGCGCTTTGGGGGCTAGTTCGTAGCAGGGAGTACTACTCCCTGGTTCGTAGTAGAATACTAGATCTACAGTACAGACAGTAACGTTTGTGCACCATGCATGCGAAAACAAGTAAAATTAGTTGCAAGCATTTCCGCACAACGATCGAACGGCGATCATGACATGGGCTCATTCAGCATGTCAGAGAGTCCATTCTCGCACTGTTGTTGGTCTACCAGATCTACACTGCAGTACGTCACCGTAGTACACTACACTCTACACTCTACAGTGTAGTGCCGTTTCGCTGTCGCTGTCTCAAATTTTGGGCGCCATCCCGGCTTCTCCGCGTGCTCTTTTCAAAACTGGCAAGTGCCTGCGTACGATTTCGTTTATATCCAGTTTGGGTTTTCATGGCTTTACCCAGCCGAAATAGATTTACCGATTATGTTAGGCACGATTTCATCAAGATGTCTCAAAATCACCGTGAATTTGTACAGTTGTCATCGAAACAGGAAGGCCCATGATGGCGGACGAGTTGTTTCGCATCGTTTTGATTATTCTAGCGTGCGTGCACATGCGCATCCAATCTCGATCTTCGACAGCTACTGCCAGTCGGACATGATCCCCGAGCTGTCGCAGATTCCATTCCTCAGCTGCACTGGACGATCGGTCGGCTTTTCATTCTTGCTTGCAAATGATTTTATGGCAGGAGGGTAATCCCAGTTCCATTCTTCTACCCGTTTTGACTGCCCTGTCCTCCAATATCCCTTTCCCTGAGGATGTGCTGAGAAAGATCATGCTCTATTGTTTTCAGGCAACTGTGTTTTCTAAAGCTCAGAGCTGTTACCGGTAGTTGTCAGCTGACTCCAATCCACCTGTACCAATGGATGATTTGGTTGTTGCGAAAAGATCGCGAGTTAGGCAACTTCGATCTCGGAGGTCGATGTCATTGGATGAGTGCAATATGGAGGCACCTCCACCTAGTCCAGAACCTGAGCGAAGCAGAGCAATCGTGGAGGAGCCTATGATAAACTCTGAATGTCAGAACGAATTGGTGAACTCTTTGGAGCGAATGGAGATTTTCGATCCTCACAAATTGAGGGAATCACTGGAGCTTGCTCTGTCTGGCGAACTTCACCGTGTTGATGAAAATATTCCAAGGGTTCATTCTGCTCCAATGTCCATGCCTGGAATAACCACTCCTGAGCGTATGGGACTGGATCTTCATTTGCCTTCTATTGACAGCTCCACTGAATCTTCACCGCCAATTCAATCATCACCAGCCTGCTCAAGGGACTACTCAGATTTTCGGTCAAGAAATGTCTTCGACAATTGCCGTAGTTTACCAGCATCAATATCTTTCCTAGCTGGCCTGGATCCGTCAATGCCCTATCGGGAACGCTCGTCCTCTCTAAAACGAATGCGAGATGACAGCTGCGCTGATGATCTTGATGGTCACGAATTGGGATGCTCCGTACCGAAAAGGTGTAGATTATTGTCGAACGACTTCTGTCACCCTAGCTCCGTGGACGATCCCCTTTATGCAAGTTCGTCTTCCTACTCACCTCGTTCCCTCATACTCCAGTAAGTGAATATTCTGTTGGCTTTTCATAGTTTCCATTGTGACACACACCCTTCGGGCTCCCTGTCTTCGGTCAGGGTGGCAGCCATATTGAGTACGCAGGCATGCCAACCGTGTCGAATAGCGGTTTATCGTCGCACATACCATAATGTACAGGACCGACCTGGCGTACTAGCACCTCACGACCGTCAAGCAAACTCAATCACCGGAGCACTTCTTGTAACATATCGGACATATCCACCATATCACTCCCTTCAAAGCCTGATTCGTAATTTTTTTTATTGCATTTATCACTTTATTCATCCCCTGACGTTGTGTTGTGTGTCTGTGATTGCCGTATACATATTTTTTTAATCTGCTGTACATAGCTTCGCCAGAGCTTCATGCCATTTGCTGTTAGGCATGACTACTGCTGGCTGGTTGATATCAAGCTGTGCTCGCCTCGTAGTAGTGTAGTAGTGCGGTCTGTGTAGCGAATAGAGCTAGCCATCACCACCGGTGTCCATATTTGTAGGGTGTGTCCTGATTTACAATTGCGGTCATGTACTGCCATTGTCTGTGTGGGCCACTAGTTTCCACCGCCCTCTTCCGCTGCCGCCGAGAGTGTGCTGTATATTCACGCCTCTATTTTTTTGTCGTCTTGTTCAAGAATTATTGAAAGTTGATTTATCCCATGCTGCCAAAGAATTGGTTTTGACGCTACCACATGAACTCTATATTTTTCCGATCCCTATAGCCGACCTGACTACCTACGGCGTGTACCCAGTGTCTGCCCATCCTCATCCTCTGCATCTCACCGTTTAGCCTTCATATCTGCTCCCATCGACTCTACCCTCTCTCCAATGCATAGAACTAGAAGCAAGAGCCACCTTCCTTTAGTATTACAATTGACATTACTAAACACATGTGCTATTTTTCGCGGGGATTTTCCCGCTACTGATTTTTCCACAGCACCTTTTAGTATGGACCTTTTCAACTATGTTTTTTTAAATAGCCTATCTGTATATCTGCATTAGCATCTGAGATCCGCAGTATAGTGTTCCACGCTCACCCGCACGCTGTCCACCGGTCTTAGCGCAAGACATGAGATTATATATTATTATATATGCGCTCACCTATTTCTGTTTTCACTCTTAACCACGACTAGGCCACTTGCTGGATCTTTGGCCGAGTCATGTATCCACCACCCGCCTTACTATGCGTGAGTGCAACCGTGTTCTGTCCTCGACAAACCTAAACCATCATACTCGCGTCTGTGTTGTGTGCGTGCGAACGTGTTTGGCTGTGTTGTGGGTACCTCTTGGGCGGTATTTGCCTTTGGCTGAGTATGAGCTCTGTGCTGTGTGTGTTGATGTGCGAGAGTGAGCTCTGTGGTGTGTTGGGTGATGTGCATGCCGTGGTTGGTCACCGCAAACGCTGCACAAGCGCTGTTATTAGATGTGTGTCTGGATGCTTGCTAATCTGGTGGAGATGCTGGCTGTTCTAGCTGCTTCCAATGTCGTGTTTCTTCTATGCGCGTGTGTTGCTAACACTGTTAGCACAGTTTTGCGACTCGACTGTACATGCTCGGAGAGTCTGCATTTGTACGTTTGCAATGAACTGCGGCTAATTATAGACGGCCTCAACAGGGCATTTGACTTTGCCATTGTCTAAAGTCTTCTGGATTCATGGTGCAGGCTGATTTCGAAGGCTCAAGACGGGTTTGAAGAAGACCCTTCTTATACTGAGTTATAGGCCATTCACACGACGTGTAAACACGTGCACGTGTGTGACCAAGATAACACTGGCAAACCGTGATCCAGTTCACACGGTGCTGGGCAAAATTGCAACCGTCAATGTATCCATAGTGACCTGAAAATGCCGGGAAATGTTCAATTTTGAATTTTCCCTTGTTCAAGCACTGTATTTGCAGTACGCACTTTCAACAACCGACACTTTTCCTGGCGTGCAAAGATAATTGCGCGCAAAAAGGCCTCGGCCAAGATTAAAAATCAGTTGCACGCGTGTGTCCAAGTTTATCGTATTCGAGTAAATATCCTTGGAAACGGTACGATAAAAGTAAGTTTGCCCGTCGTGTGAATGGCCTATTATTAGACCATTGAACAAAGCACCTTTGCTCGTCCATTCACATGACTTGCAAACAGTGATCTCCTGAAAATGCTGGGAAATTTTAATTTTTTAATTTTCCCCTTTGAAATAATAGTGCACACACTGCATTTGCTGCGCATACTTTCAACAACCGACGCTTTTGCTCGCATGCAAAGTACAATCATGAGCACAAAGGCCCCGGCCAAGTTCAAAACTCAGTTGCACGCGTGTGTCCATGTTGGTGTGCACGGGTAGTCGGGTACCCGTGAGGACCTCGGACAGAATAGTACCCGAAGTTGCAGATGACATCATGTACAGTGCACGTGTACAAATTCATGTAATACTCCGCATGTCTACCTAGTGTGTAAGGGAAGGGGTGCACTGTGGTGTTACCATGGAAACATTACTCGGTAGGGTACCAGTGGAGAACTACCCGAACCCGATACCCAAAGAAAATGCTACCCGGCTCAGCCCTAGTGGGAATGGCCTATTACACCCTGGATGCAACAGAGCACACGCACACACAGCGGGCGCAAACTCTTTGGCACACCGCCACATGCTCTCTCCCGGGGAATATCGCCGAAGAAAATCTCAAAACGTGCGCCACAAATCGCGATAAGTATTGGCTTCAAGCGCGGCGAAATTCTGGGGCGCTTGAGTTTGTCCTGCATTTAATCGTTAGTGTTGGACAAAACAGATGACTTGTAAACTTACGGTCCTCTTTTTTTTAACTTGAGATAACTTTGGGTAAACTTGTACGTACTCTTATTTGGCCAATCTACATTGTACAGGGTTTGCCTGTCAGAAAGCTGTCTATCATAAAGAAGAGGGTTTTAAGAGTGTGACCGGACGTTTACAGCATGTAATCTTCAGCATATTGTGCTGTGCCGTCCTCCAGTGCGTGGTAGGTGCTGTGCACACGGGAGGATTTCTGAGCGACGAGAACGTGTGTTGTTGCTTGCACACTACTTTCAATGTTTTCCTGGTACTAAAACTTTCGAAGACATCAAGAAGGCGTCTTGGAGAACTCGGAACTCATCTTAATAATTGAAATTATGGAAAAGTCTGCATCCGTGGAATCGCAAGTCTCCGCGGGCACAGCGCATTGGCTTCCAACACAGTACAGCGCAGGTATCCCACACACTATTGTAGTTGGAAAGTCATGTGACTTCAGGGGCGTCGGAAGGTATTTTAGTGTGGTACGGTCAGCCATGTGAAGTACAACTTAGTCGTGCGGGAGGGGTGGCTGAGCCGAAAATTTTGAAAATTTAGAGCCAAGATGAGTGCATTTTATTAATTCACGGGGTATCTGTGGCAAAAAGTGGTACGGTCAATACCGTAGTGACCGTACTGTGTCCGACGCCCCTGGACTTGTATACCAGATCTCAGTGGGCCAATGTCTGCCATATTGCTTTTGTGTGGATGACCACGAACACGCAGTCACAGACATGTTAGCGTTAAATATGTCACCTGTTTGGTGGATTGCAGTGGTATGGCACACTCTATCCTTTAACCCGCTAGTGCTTACAATGACTTTGTTATGGTATACCGTGTTTTCGGCAATACTGCCCGAGGCGCGCTTCTAATAGTAGTTTGCGAGCCCTAAATGCTCACCAATTTGGGGAAAATCCATAAAACCCTGAAATGATGCGGCGCTTTTTCCAGACAGGCGGTAGTGAGTGATCGGCGCTAATTTCCGAAAATACCGTATGCAAACAAGCCTTGCTTGATAGTGTAACATGTCCTCCGCTTTGTGACTTACTGTCATTGTCATACATGTTATTAGTACTTGTACATGTGCGAGAGAAGCCAGTGAATATGAAACGTGCGATCAGTTCAGATCTTCCGTATTCCATGAGCTCTCGAGTGTCTGTCAGACTTTTCCTCTCTCTGTTTTGGCCTTAGGGTCGGTCTTGTTTGGACTGTGTCT
The DNA here is from genome assembly GCF_964019385.1 of Sycon ciliatum. Lineage (NCBI taxonomy): Eukaryota > Metazoa > Porifera > Calcarea > Leucosolenida > Sycettidae > Sycon > Sycon ciliatum. The sequence continues at coordinate 4,906,944 of NC_088648.1, read as the reverse complement.
CTATATAAGTGGTTTGGCTTTTCTTGTCTGTCTGTCTGTCCGTCTGTCTGTCTGTCTGTCTGTCTGTCTGTCTGTCTGTCTGTCTGTCTGTCTGTCTGTCTTCTCGTGTGTCTGTGGGTGGTTCATGCTCTGTGTTGTTGTCCCCATGTCATTGTCGTTGTCTACTACAGCGACGCATTTGATCTTTCCTACGCTGTGGCCATCATGCGCCTGCCTGGCCTGGGTTTCTATCGCCAGCGCAAAGAGGGCGATACAGGTACGTACATGCACTCGTACGTGGGCGTGTAGCAGTGTCACACACCAGTACATACTCTCTGCCTCTGGTAACATACGTTTGCATGATTGGCAGTACTGTAAAAGCAGAAATTAATTTTCAGTGGCTTTTATTTTCGGTAACTTCGGTGCCGAAAATTTGTACCGAAAATAAAACGCACCAAAAATATCAGTACTGTACTAGTACACTTACCTGGAAAACGGGTTTACCGAAAATTTCCCTCCACCACCGATTTTGAAGAATACCGAAAATATAACAACCACTGAAAATTTCTGCTTTTACACTAGCAGTCACTGTCACACCAACAAGCCTACTGATTACATTTGAATCCGTTGAGTTCTTTGTCCATTGGTGTTCTCACATGTTGCTGATTGTACTTCAAGTAATAAAAAACTTTGTGTCGAGTAATATACTACAGGTCTTCCCTCGTTAGCAGACAGCCCCGGGGGGTTCAATTTGTTTGTCTTATAACGAGTATTATCTACTCTCCGGATGTGAACGTACGCATTTTCTGGTGTCAGGGGAGTTTTGTTTCGTTGTCTTCCAATGAGGCTTGTCTTGTAACCGATGTCGTACTAACCAGGGTACACCTGCACCCTCTATCAACCAGCACAATTTTCAGTAGCCATTTTGTCCTCTTCATGCACATTGCAGCTGTAAATCAGATTTGTTAATCCAGCAGTGAGCACCCTCCCTAATCCAGCACCCTCCCTAATCCAGCACAATTTCCGTAGCACAAATGGTGCCGGCTTATAAAGGGACCACTGCACTACTTGAGCAATCAGGAAAGCTAAAAGACCCATTGATAATCTACCCCCGACCTCATGCTCAGGTCAATCCTGAAATCAATGATTTAATCCCCAAACCCCTACTGGGCCCAGCTGTGCACAAACTTGCCATATTTGTATATGACCTGTGTTGTCCATACAATGCGTACAGAATGACTGTCATTGTACGCCCTAGTACTTGTGCCACCTTATGCCTTATACGGTATACATACCACACTTCCTTTTATGGAACATAACTGTGGTGAATGGCCAATGCCGGTGTCTTCCCCGAAAAGAACTATGGCTCTCGCGCGCGCGCGCTCGCGTCTGTGTGTGTGTGTGTGTTTGCTTTTGCGACTTCAATCAGCTGTGTAGTGTAGACTAGGCGAAAATTAGTGGCGGTCAATTCATTAGCCTTGCAAGCTGTTGAATGGTGTAATCCCACCACAAGTTCGTATGTAACATAGCTTGTTCGCTTTCATCGCTTCAGCGATGGGCAGGTGTAAGTAAGTAAGTGTGTGTGTTTGCGTGTCATCGAGTGTCCATGTGTGTGTGTATGTGTGCGTGTGTGTGTGTAAATGTGCCTGTGTGTACCTGTTCACATGTGTATGACTGTGTCTGTGTGTCTGCATCGAGTACAGCAGCGGAAGAAGCCGTGGACTCCGTTGGCAAGCGTTTGGCAATGGCGACCGAAGCATCTAGCTTAGAGAACATTCCGCGGGTAAGAGGTCACCACTTTGCTAGTACCGTAAAGTCGCGGATAAAAGCCAGGCTTATAAGCACATAAGCCGCTTTCTGCATCAGGCTTCAATGCAAACCAGGCTTGTATGTAAACCATGCTTATATGCACCACTGGTATTTTTGCCAGGCTTGTACGCACGTCGACTGACCTTCTACGCGTAGATCTACCACTGACTACCGGTATGGCGGCAGGTGTACTATGCACCGTACATAGCGCATGCAGTCTTGACCTACCTGATCCGCGCTTGCATAGAAGCCAGGCTTCTACGCGTGACAGGCTTATATGCATTTGACCCGTTTGATTTTCAGGCTTCTATCCGCGATGTGCTTGTGTATGCAAACCCGGCTTTTACCCGCGACTTTACGGTATCACGGTCTGATCTACTCTCCTCCCACCACTTTAGAAGCTGCATCTGCGCCTTGATCCTCGAGGGTGGCGGTGTTCCTACGGATGTGGAAAACTCGGTCTCTACCCGAGTGTCACGCGATCCATTTGTGTATGTGCGTGCGTGTATGTAATATGTATATGTACATGTTGCATGTGTATAAGTTATATGCGTGTGTATGCGTATGTGTGTATGTGTATGCGTGCATGCATCCGCGCGCATGTGTATATGCGTGCGTGTGTATGTGTGTGCATGCGTATGTGTGTATTGTGTGTGCCCACTCCACAGGCAGCCAACTACCAGCGCGACACGGATGAGGTCAGGTTCACCGAGCCCACCGCGTCGTCTGGCAACGTCAGCTCGGGCGAGGTAATCTCGACGTCGCGTACGTCCTCCGCTAACCGCACTAATATTGTTGCTGCCGGTGCCACTGCAGCAACAGGTCAGCAACAACAACAACAGCAGCAGCAGCACGAAGCTAGGCAATCACGTCGCCTGCAAGCCCGTCACAACACCGTCGACACCCAGTCGATGTTCTGCCGTGGCAAGAAGATGACGGGCACGATCGATGTCTGGTGGTTACATGACGATGGCGGTGAGTCTAGTGTGCACCCGTTGCTTCTACGGTGATGCTCGATGAAATCCGGTCGCATCACTCAAGCCTGCGCCTTGTAGCATTTCGCAGCCCAGTGTTTGCAGGTCTATGGCTGTGCAACGCCCGGCGTGTACTTGAGTGACGCAACTGGATTTCATTGAGCAGCAGCACTGTACATTCTATTTATACTGACAATCGACTAGTATTACTATGTAGCCTAGACCTGTAGCATGAAGCAGAACTCCATACGGATATGGGTTTAGAACAGTCCCATGTTGTCACTTAAATCCTTTCAATGTCACAATTTGGTGAAAAGAAAACAGATCATGTCACAGGGTGTGTCCATACAGCAGTGTAACACTGTAGCAGCGATTCATGGCTCCCATGCATTATCAAGAATGGCATAAACGACGAATTTCACGTTCCCAAACTGGTGCAAAGCAGCACACTCTGGCGAATGTGCCGTAGAATATATACAGCAGATCCCCCTCTTCCCCTCTCCCCCTCCCCCTCTCCACCCTCCCCACTCCCCCCTCTCTACCCTCCCCTCTCCCCCCCCCCCTCCCAGCAGGGGTAGTAGCCAAAGGTACACAGCGTGACGTTGCGCCCTCCTTCACGTTTCGGCTGCCACTTTGAAAATCGAAAGCACTACAGTGCAATGCATGGAGTGACGCGTACACATCTCTGTTTTCCGTATGCATGATACATTGCGTCAAGAGTACATAACCAAGAGTGTGCAACTCCTATCTTGGGCTGCGATGGGTTCACCCACGGCGGAATTTTTTTATTGCGTCATTCTTTGGCAGAAGCATGACGAAGTGGGTATGCTTTCCCGCGCTTGTTTTGTAGATACGGTGAGGGTTCGTCAGGTTCAAGACACATCGATCTATCGTCCGTTATTCTGCTTCGACTACCGTAGCTGTAATGTACAAATCATTTGCACTTTGATCTCTGGCTACGCATGATGGCATCAGTGAGCCAAACCGCCGCCAAAGACTGATGTCATAAAAAATTCCGCCGTGGGCTGGGGGATCGTCGAGTTGCACACTCTTGGTAATGTACTCTTGATTGCGTACATGTAGCCTTGTAGTCTTGTTGCCCTGTAGGCACTAAAGAGTAGATCGCCATGCCTGTTCATTGCTGCACTCGAGTAACACTAAAAACGTGTGTGCGTGTGTGTACGTGTGTGTGTGTGTGCGTGTGTGTACATGTGTGTACATTTGTGTGTATTTATGCATGTGTGTGTGTGTGTGTACATGTGTGTGTGTGTGTGTGTACATGTGTGTGTGTGTGTGTGTGTGTGTGTGTGTGTGTGTGTGTGTGTGTACGTGTACGTGTGCATGAATATGCTTGTGCAGGATTGACGATATTGCTGCCGCATCTCATGACGCTCAGCAGTCAGTGGCATTCATGCAAGTTACGTGTCTTCACCAGCGGATCCAGTCAGAAGATTACGTCAGAAAGGCTTCGGTAAGCTCTCTCTCTCTCTCTCTCTCTCTCTCTCTCTCTCTCTCTCTCTCTCTCTCTCTCTCTCTCTCTCTCTCTCTCTCTCTCTCTCTCTTCTCTCTCTCTCTCTCTCTCTCTCTCTCTCTCTCTTTCTCTCTCTCCCGACACTTCCACTTGCCTCAGTTGCATGTGCAATAGCGTTGGTCCATCAGGCCAAGTTGACAAACATACTAATTTCTAAAACGTGTTCCGCTCTACTACTGATATTTTGTTCGTTGGCTCATTTCCCACCATCTGTTTATCCCGTCATGTGGGTTGCTGCTATTGTTGCTGCTGCTGGGGCTGCTGCAGCCACTGCCACTGCTGTTGCTGCGGCTGCTGCTGCTGCCATCGAGGAGGATGGTGTTTCTCTGCTCTTGTTGCCGTCACGGTTTATGCTGCTGCCGTGGTGTGTGTTGCAATTGCTGCTACCCCTGCCAGCGCAATGTCTGTCGCTCTCTTGTGCCCGCTGTTGGTATTCGTGATCGGTTTCTTGCTGCCATTGCCATTGTTTTGTTTTCTGTGCTTGGTCTGTTGACAGTATGACCACGTTGCTGAATAAGTTCCGTATTGAGTTCAGCAGTGTGGAGATTATCACCGATATGAACAAGTCCCCCAGCGCTGACAGCATGGAGCGAGCTGACCACTTGCCTGGCTGGAGTGAGGTGCAGCCCAATGACCACAGCAAACAAAAGGTAAGCTCTCCTAGAAAGTCGGCATGTGTCTACTTTTAAAACTCTTTCCCAACTGGATTTTTTGACTGGCTGACCAGTGGATGCATAGTAGTGTCCGGTGATTACTTCGAAGTCATGAATGTGAGAAGGCAGCAGCTGACACCTTTGTCTGTGAGGTCGGTATTGCACCACCTTCATCTGTGAGGAATGTACGATTACTGCCTGACTCCCAAGTGAGGCACATGATTTATTTGTGAAAGTTCAACATGCAGAGTCGTGTTGTGTAACTTTGCTGTACCTTGTCCACATGCGATCATGTGCGTGTGTGTGTGTGTGTGTGTGCGCGCGTGCGTGTGTGCGTGCATGCATGTGTGTACGTGTGTGTGTGTGTGTGTGCATGTGTGTGTGTGTGTGTGTGTGTGTGTGTGTGGGTGGGTGGGTGTGGGTGGGTGTGGGTGTGCGCGTGTGTGAGTGTGTGCGTGTGTGTGTGCGTGTGTGTGTACGCGTGTGTGTACGCGTGTGTGTGTGTGTGTGTGTGTGTGTGTGCGTGTGTGTGTGTGTGTGTGCATGTGTGTGCGTGTGTGTGCGTGTACTGTTTCCCTGTCTGAACAGATGATGAGGCAGATTCGTATTGGTGAGCTGATTCGCCAGAACTCACGGGGCACCGCTCTTGTTGTTGTGTAAGTTTGCAACACATGGCTATTGTGTGTGTGTACATCTGTGCGTGTGTGTGTGTGTGTGTGTGTGTGTGTGTGTGTGTGTGTGTGTGTGTGTGTGTGTGTGTGTGTGTGTGTGTGCGTGCGTGCATACTCGACTTACCAATGCATTGGTTAGTGCTGTCGCCATTGAGCGCGTTCGCAGGGTGTATTGTATCCTGCTGTATCCAGCTAATGCCGACTGTTTCTGGGGGTGCTTATACGCCACTCCAATGTGCATGTTTGGCCCAAAGCTGCTGCTGTTGCTGCTGCTGCCATTGTTGCTACTGCCATTGCTGCTGCTGCTGCTGCTGCTGCTGCTGCTGCTGCTGCTGCTGCTGCTGCTGCTGCTGGGGCAAACTGTGCAACAATGCTATAGCTAGCATCTAGCAACAAGAAGCAAAATTAGGGGAAATGGACTAAATAAGACTCTGGGCTAGATTGCTAAACAAGAGGATCAAGAGTGGCATTCTGCTGCGGCCAGCACAGCGGGAATGTCAGCCAAAGCTCGGTTGGACCTCGGGTGAGCTGCATGGTGTCCACAGAGGCTAGCATTTGCTGATCGGACAAGAAAGAAAGAGACCCTTGACCCTGATCCAGGCCAGTACTGTAGAGCGGGGTTCTTTTCTCTTGTCCGAGAGCATAGAGGCAACTCTGTTGTAGAGCGCAGAAGCCACTTTCCCGAATCCTCCAGAAGCACTCCATAGGCACAAATGGCGCGTGCTCGATATCTCGGATTTGCTCTTCATACGAGCGCCTCTTCTCGGCTTCGTGTTTCGGGTATGTGGCCGGAAGTGGCTGCTGGCGGTTGGAACGCGCATGCGGGTTAAAGATGCGAACGCCCAGGAACGTCTTCTCAAAACGCCCGCCCTGTATGCCGGATGCTGCCACGTCCAGGCGAGCGCCATCAGCTGAGATTGCTGTGCGAAGACGCAGGGTCTCACCGGTGATTGGTTGCAGGGAAGGTTCACTGCTCACATCATGGGCCACGTCTTTCAGGAGGGATGCTGTCAGGTCACGGATGTCATTGTGACGTATGGAGGGGTCACCAATCGGACAGGACAAAGTATGTTCTGCTGTGAAAGAAACGCAGCATGCGTGCACACTACATGCACTGCAGTGCATGCAGTGTGCACGCATGCTCGTGTGTGGCGCTTCTTTCTTTAGGGAGGTCGCAAAAACGTTTAAAAAATAGTGAATCGTCACTCGTGTGTTGCGGTCGCAGCTCGTCGCAAGCGTCGCAAGTCTTATGTCATGTCGCAGCAACTGGTATAGAGTGGTTTCACATCTATCACATAGCCATACGGGACAGCCATGTTGGGTTCCAAGTCCAGTCAACTACTGCATATATTGGTCTCACGATATCGGCCATGTTGGTTCCACTGCTCCCATGACCTGATCACCTTCTGCTGCGCAAATTTAGTCACGTGATGAAGATGTGAAGCCACTCTATTGTGGGTCGAACTTTAGTTGCTTGGCACACTGTGGTTGCCAGTTGCCTCCTTAGCGCAGTAGGCAGCGCGTCAGTCTCATAATCTGAAGGTCGTGAGTTCGATCCTCACAGGGGGCACTTTCTTTTTTTTTTTCTTTTTCTTGTTCAAGATCAGTGTTGTTGGACAGCATGAGTGTCACTTTCTCTGTAGTGTGCAAGGGCCCTTGGTGTGTACGTAATCTATTCACCTCGTACTGAGAATAGAACGTGTTCCTATCGTCAAGCCAACCGACGTGTCTGTACCAATGCCGTCTTCGCTTCCTCTTGAAGTTACTATTTTTGTCTTTGTTTTCTGTGTATGTGTGTGTGTGTGTGTGTGTGCATGCGCGTGTGTGTGTGTGCATGCGCGCGCGTGTGTGTGTACGTGTGTGTGTGTGCATGTTTGTGCGTGTGTCTGCATCTACAGGACCCTACCGGTAGCACGCAAGAGAGAAGTGTCCAACACCATGTACATGTCGTGGCTGGAAGCTCTGACTATGAATCAGTCAGTGCCCATTCTACTTGTGCGTGGCAACCAGTCCAACGTCATCACTTTCTACTCTTAGCTCCCACTCTGCTCCCATTGAAATGATGTCACCTCGCTGGCCTAGCTACGTCATCGACGATGTCATAGGTTTGGAGTATTGTTCGCTAGTACTGTTTTCTCTGGTGCCATGGTGGCGTTCCTGTATCCATGGCAATGATGGCTGTCAGTCCCCATGAGTGATTACAGCTAATGGCAAGCTGGCATGTCGCTGTTATCCAGCATATTGATAGTACAATGTACGTTTATGTGTACATGTGCGTGGTAAAGGCTGGTGGTAAGCTGTGTGCATTTCTCGCTGCCGCCAACCCAGCCCCGGTCCCAGGCGTGTGTCCGGAAGCCGGTGATGGAGGACGAAGCCCGATTCTAGCTTTTTGCAAGGCACGAACATTCGTATGTGTGGGTGTAGGTGTGGGTGTGTGCATGTATGTGTGGGTTTGTGGATGTGTTGTTTGTGTGTGTGTACGTGTACGTGTGGATTTGTATGTGTGTGTGTGTCCCGTATGCTTTTTCTGTACCATGGCCCACTAGTACATCCGCTTCATTTCTTTCAATTCAGCATGTGTGTCTGTCGCACACTGCACATGCATCGGCACTTTCGCCAAGCGCATGTATTTTCTTCTCCCGTTGTTGTCCCTTGCCACTTGTGTGTTGCGTAAGGGTGTGCATGACAGTATGGTGCGTGTCCTATGGCCTTGTTAGTTTGTCCTATGGCGTTGTTGGTTTGTCCTATGGCGTTGTTGGTTTGTCCAAGGCCGCAGACCGCAGCTTGTGCTGTGTCTCTTTTACCCTTAGTCGCACTAGCTCCCCACATGCACGCACACCACCCTTGCACGCCCTGGGCCACCATACAGTCCATATTTTTTTCTCTTCTTCTTGAACCTAGGTACGATTTGTCATCAACCGCTCTCCTCCGCTCTCCTTCCCAGAAACAGTGCATGTAAAGGGCCAGCCACACGACAAGTGGCAGCCTGACTAAGTTACATGTACGCGTTTCGTCGTATACAATGAACGCTATCAATTTCTCCCCGAAAGCTTTCGCTCCTCTAACATCTCAACCTAACGAAATTATGCCTCCAAAACGCTTTTCTGACGAATCCAAATAGGAATTTGATTTTATTCTGACGTCTCTCACAAGTATGGCTTCCTTTTCTTGCTTTTGTATGCGATATGCATTTCATCTTGCTATGCATTGCAGCGTTTATCGAAAATTTAATGTAACTTGTGGTGCTTCTGGTGTTGGTGTGGTGGTGGTGCGGGGTGGTGCTGGTGCTGGCTGGTACTGCTGTTGGTGCTGGCGGGGGTGCTGTTTTGGTGGTGGTGCTCCCGCTGCTGCTGCTGCTGCTGCTGCTGCTGCTGGTGGTTTTGGTGCTGCTGCTGCTGCTGGTGGTGGTGGTGGTGGTGCTGCTGCTGCTGGTTTTGGTGGGGTCCTGGTGTGGCTGATGGCGTCTGTGCTAGTGATGCTAGTGATGGTGGCACCATAATATTATTGTCCATAAATGCATTGGTGCCCCATCTGATGCAGTTTTGTTTGTGCATATTAGCAAGAGTACATAACCCCTTGTTATGTACTCTTGCTGTTAGTAGTAGTAGTACTAGTAGTAGTACAGTCACAGTGTAGTGTCAACGCCACCATGCCAGCCAGTTAGCTACTTCGAGTACTTGAAACTTGCTGTGAAAATGACAATGTGTAAACTGTGCTGGCCATGCGCATGCTACTGGTGTATCCAACTTTTCTTCTCATCTCATGATGGCCGCCGGTGGCCAGAAAGACAAAAGTGTGCAAGGGGAGAAATAGTGAGGCAAGGTTAAGTGGACGTTCTTGTTCTTGCTGCTGCTGCTACTGCTGCTGGTGTTTGTTGTGCTGGTTGTGCTGGTGGCGGCGACGGCGATGCTTTTGAGCACTGGTGCTAACATTGGTGTGCCGGTGGAGCTGGTACTGGTTGTGTTCCAAGCCTGCTGGCCTGTGTCGCTTACTCATTTTCAAGATGGATTAGTATTAGTATTAGCATTGGACTTAATTATGCTGATAATTGTCATGCACACTGAGTCTGATGCATGGGTGGCTCTGGCATTTTATTTATTTCTGCACCTCGTGGCATGTCAAGACAGCCAATTGAATTGAGGAGAGGGTGAGACCAACCACGGAGCATACTAACTATGCTGGTGGCAGATTTGTAATCACATGTAAACCAGGGAGTCGTATTCTACTACCGGTACTCCCTGATCAGGCCTGATGTAAATTGCAAAGTATTGGCCTGTGAAAATCGACGTCATGAGCTGAGAGAGGTTTTGCATTCCGAAATAGCGTACACTTTTTTTACCCTTCAAGAACACTGCTTTTGTAATGTATAAAGGTCGCCATGGCAAATAATAATGAAACAATGCACAATAATATTATTGTGCACAGGGAGTCGTAAAATACCGGGAGGCGACACGAGATGCACAACCGCGTCGCGTCGGATGATTGACTCAGCTCGTATTTTACGACTCCCTGATTGTGCATTGTTTCATTATTATTTGCCATGGCGACCTCCATAAGTCCACGTAACTGCCAAGGCAGGGTTGCAATGGCCTATTCTATTAATTCTCTTAAAAATATACAATGTAAAGAAATGAGTCGGCAAAACTCCGGCCGGAGCCGCTTATGAACGCTAAGTATATAGCGGAACCCTTATTACACTCATACCTCGTTTATCCGGGCAGTCCGGGACCTTGCACTGCCCGTAACTTTGAAATGTCCGTAACTCCGAATCATATACATCTTGATGGGGAAAAGGCCATCGATATGGCATATGACGTCAATATTTCTACGAAAAGTGACAAAAGAGTAGTAATAATTATTTCCCCTGAAACTCGCCCAAATAGTGCCCGGTAACCGAAGTGCCCGTAACTTCGGGGTCCGGATAACCGAGGTATGAGTGTACATGTATGCGCGCTATGTGCTTGTATTTTCTTGCTACGACAATCGCAGCACATTACAAGGAAGGCTTACACTCATCGTGATCGTGTTCGTCCTGACAAGAAGGTTTATGCCTCACCTAACTGTAAGCAGTGAGTGTTCAATAGTAAAAAATAAAAAATAAAAGTCCTTCCACTCCACATCCGTAGACCTACGAGGCTACGTGTTGCTCAGTGATAATTATCTTCTTCAAAAGAACTAGCGCCGCGGCGTTGCGCGGCCCTGCAGCATCAGCGAACGCTGCACAGTACACGAACACGGCGCTGGTCCGAGCGAATTGCGCGCATTTCACACACCAACGCGTGTTGTATTTGGATCCTGCTTCCAGTTCCAGGTCCGAGTCTCAGACTCTGTGCGGTGAATAAGCAAACCGTGATGACTGTGACCCGCAGAGCTAGGGTCCAGGACCAGGACCTAGGGAGTCACAATAAACTAGTAAAGTAGTTACTTCCTGGTAGATCTTCTGTAGATCTACATGGTAGACGTACTCGTTGTCAGGAAATGTTTGCTTGTGCTACTTCTCATCCAGTTGACTTCTTATTATGACTTTGTACGGTATAATTTTGTTGAGCTCCGGTTTTCCCCTTCATTCTAACTCAAGTGCAGTTTAGCGTGTATTGGCTTGTGATTTCCTTTCTTCTGTTTGCTTGGCATTTTATCGCTCCACAGGTACTAGCTAGGTACCCTCGGTCTCAGGTGCTCTCACATTTGTGCAATTGTTGATTTTGGTCCTGAATTGTCCTCCCTGTTGCTTTGCTACCGTCCTCCTCCTTCCTCCACCTTTTTTTTCTTAATTGGCCTCATTATGGCATTCGCTTCCATGTAATTGGGCTTGTAGCCCGTGTGTACTTGCGAATTCAAATAAAAACATACATACATACATACATACTACATGTACATGGTAGACTGGTCTACCCCGCAGAATCTACCATGGACTACTCTACGACTCTCTGATATGTGTGACCATCATGTCTGGCGAGAGTTCGTCGCTCGCACCTATGCAAACTGGCCGACACTGTGAGGGGTGAGGATTTGCGCGCTTTTGCAGACAGAACCCACAGACGTTATCTAACCTCGAACAGTGACTCGACCAAAGAGAGCTGAAACGGTATGCATCGCCTGTGGACTAGGCAGTTCTCTGAAACGATATGCAAGTAACTTGCAGGTCTAGAGTGTCCTTCTTCTCCTTTTCTACATGAGAAGAGTTTTAAAGAAAAGTTACATCCTGAAGACGGAGGCGGAACACGGATTGGTTTGGCGAAGGAATACTGTGGAAGCAGAACGCTGCAACCCACGTACGTCCACGGACCGGGAGCTAGCGGCGCATAGAAGCCAAGCCAGACCGCCAAGCCGACGGCAACTACTCCTAAGTCTTGGTACTTGAGCTTCCACAGTAAGTTAGTATTATTCTGTGCTTGAACTTGGGCAGGTTGACACGACGGGGATAGCGACGTTTTCTTTTCCGAGTCCCTATCCTTCCCGTTGTTAGCCAACAAGTAAAAAGTTCTATAAACTGTATTTTTGTTTGGTGTCGCAACAATACTTTACCTCACGACCTGACCCGTTTGCCCAGACTGAAATGCACAAACAAACACGTGCTTGGATAGCGGGCGGCGAGGAGATACGTCGAAACGGACGCGTCTTCTTCCGTGTCGAAGCTAGCTGGCTATTTTCAACGTAACCTGATGTACCCCTGTATGGCAACTTCCCCCTGTCTAACCCCTAAGACAAAGTGAATACTGTCATGGTCATACTGGCCGAAAAAACCTGATGTGCAGTGCTGGCAACTGAAATCCGACCCCCTGAGCGGTGTGCTCACATTTGTTTGTTTGTTTCTTTTATTTGAATTCGTTTAGAGCACAGGCAATTCTGCCTTCTCACCAGAGGAAAAACCTCCGGTTCCTGCTAAGAACGAATAGAAGGAAATATTAAAAAGAATCATAACAGTCATGATAATTCCAAAGCACAAAGTTTGTATATAATTCAAATGGGTGTGTATGTGTAAGCATGCAGTGAAGAAAACACAGAGAAAACATGCAGTAATGTGTAGGGATGCCACATCGCAAAGAATGTGAACCCATCGCTCTCAGGGGGTCGGATTTCAGTTGCCAGCACTGTATGTTCGACGAGCGCACTGAGCGTCCCGGAAAATAGGCCGATGCGGCACATGAGAATAATACCGTGTAACTGTTACTACATGACATGTAGTACCAGTTACACGGTATACATTGTATACTGTAGTAGCAAGAGTACATAACCCCCCAGGGAGGTTATGTACTCTTGCTACATGTACTACAGTGCTACTGCTCAATGAAATCCAGTCGCTTCACTCAAGTACGCGCCGGGCGCTGGACAGCCATAGACCTGCAAACACTGGGCTGCGAAATGCTCCAAGGCGCAGACTTGAGGACTTCATTTAGCAGCACTGTAGTATGCTCAGTACAGTGAACGACGTCGTTCGGGGGGGAAGTTGTCTTTGAATGTAGCCAGCTAGTTTGGACAAGCACGAAGGATAGCCGCGAGAGAGAGAGTGTGTCACCGTCTGTCTCCAGTCTTGCTTTCTGTCCAAGTCTGTTTTCTGTGTGTGTTTCAAGCCTGTGGTGTCTACCATGGTCTACATACCCCCCCCCCCCCCCCCCCCCCAGGAGGTGGACCAGCTATGCGCCATGGCGCTGGCATGTGCGACTCCAGAAAAGAGGGACAGGGCGTTGAGGGGAGGGGGGGGGGGATTATACTCATAATATCTCACCTCTTGTAGAAGCCAGGCTAAAAGCATAATGGGCAGTGTGTGCGTGTGTGTGTGTACGCGTGCGCCCCGTGCATGTGTGTGTACGTGTGTGTACATGTACGTGTGTGTGTGTGTGTGTGTGTGTGTGTGTGTGTGTGTGTGTGTGTGTGTGTGTGTGTGCATGTGTATTTGGAATACCTATTTTGTATGTGCATGTACAACTGCCCCTACGACCAGAATGGTTATGGGTTATAGATACATACATACATACATGTACAACTGTCCGGTGGGTGCACATAGCTTCAAGTGCTGGTGTCCATGGCCATGGGTGGAGATTGAACACTCTGCCTGTACTCGTCATCAACACGACCTGAACCTATATCCTCTAGCTGATAGTATCTACAAGTTACACAGGTATGTGTGAGTGGTCATCAGATACTGGTATGCATGGTAAGTACACGTACATGTATGGTTTTCCTTCGTTTGTTTGTTTGTATTTATTTTGATTCACAAATTCAAATGGGCATAGAACCCAATACACTGTAACATGAAAGCAAATATGAAAATTATAATGAGAAGGAGAATAAAACTACTTGGATCTTCAGCGTAGAGTCAGCGGTACATCAGAGGGAGATCGGGTAGAACAGAAAGGGAACAGAAAAACAGAAGATTTTGCTTGTCTTCAGCATCTACAGGGCACTTTCCTCCACGGGATAATACAACCAGTGGTAAGACTAAGCGCTTCGGTAGATTTGTAGTTTGTAATATTGAAATAGGTGTTGTCTGTGTGAAGTACCGGTCACACTGGTAGTTCAGACCGTCACACTATCTATTGTCACCCGTACATCCTAATTCCTCCTTTTCTGTACCGGCCTAACCCCTCCCCCACTCCCTCCCACCTCCCCCACACTCCCTCCCCTCTCCCACCTCCCTCCCACCTCCCCCCACTCCCTTCCACCTCCCTCACAATCCTTCTATGTTGTATACACCATACTTGAAGTACGATTAAATTCTAATACAGAGTGGAAAGCCCTTTCAAGGCTTTGATTAGACAATCACCTCTACTTCATCCCAGAAATACTCGATAACTTCACAAAGCAGAGTTGGCGTTGACTTGCGAACAGCAAAACAAGTAGGTGCTCAAACCCACAAAGAGGAGCCTGTCACACAAGTCACAATGGCGGGAAACATTTCTTTGTTTTGTCATAATGCTGAGTTCCATAGCAATTCGGCCAATCATCAGACAACAGAGTGGGTGTTGATTAGAGTACCTTTGGGCAGATATCGGGCATGTGTGCTAGAGATTGCAATGGTCATGTGGACAGCAGGAAAGGTGTGTGTGGTGTAGATCGTGCGTCTTGTCAGCTGAAACAATCACATCTCCGCAGCTCCATATTATTATGGCTTTGATACCCTTCTGCATCTTCACCGTCTTGCAAGTCGCCTAAAGCCGGGCAAAAGGATACTTTCTCAATCATGTAATACAAGTCCTGTTCAAGTGTAATGTAATACAAGTCCTGTTCAAATGGATTTAGTTCGTCCACTTGGAGAGAGAAACTCCTGATGTTCAATCCGAAAGTTTCTTTGTCGTTCTCTCTGCACCTAGACTGAAGGCAGGTGCAGGGAAGGACACAAAACACTTTTGGATCCAAGTGTAGGAATTGCCCTGCTAAGTGATCACATTCACTTGAAGCCATTTCAAGAGGACTTGTATAGCGTGATTGAGAGTGTGCCATGCTTCAAATGAGCCGCAAGACATGAGAGACGATATTATTATTATACGCATTTCCGCGGCAGCGTCAATCAAGCAATTATGCTTGATCCACACGTTCGCTTATGCTGGACATTGAAACAGAGCAGATGTAGTGATAATGTCTCCTAGAGAATGGGGCTCTACAAACCAATGACCAAAGTTAGTACTTCAGTAACATAGAGTAACATGGAGCGTCATAAAAGTGGCGTCATTGGGGAAAACGTCATCATTATTGTCTCTTCATATAGCATCATGGTCAATGGGTGGCGAGATAATTATAATACGAGGTTGAGTTTCCAGATAGTTATTACAAGATTCAAATAGTAATTATTATAGAATGGTTGTTATGAGTTTATAAGGGTGCCATGACTGTTTCTACTCGTGACGAGGGTGTGCACAAACACTCTTCACCAGCGCGTTCCATGCTGGACGGTCCGCAGCAATCCGTTCCAGACGGCGCAAGTCCTCGGCACTCCGCAGCTGCCCATTGTCCGACTGGGACAAATCGGTGTGGAGCTTTATTGGCAGTGTCACCCTCGGCCTTCCACGGTACCTCCCCTCGGGTGCCTGAAAGTATTGTTCCATGCTCAATCGTGCTGGCGTGTCCTTACCCAGGCGAAGCACATGCCCGAATAGGCTCCAGCGTGAATTTTGGATCAAGTGTGACACTGGCTCCACTCCGCATCGGGCATGCAAAGCCAAATTACTAATTTTCTGTGGCCATGTGATGCCGAGAAGTGACCTGAGCTGCCTTCTGTGGAAAGCGTCCAGGGAGCGCTCGCTAGCAACCGTCAGACGATATCAAAGTCAATAGGAACCGCGGGACGGGACTGTTTCAGCTGACAAGACACACAAGCTACATGTATACCGCATACACCTTCCTGCTATGTACATGACAATTGCAGTTTCTAGCATATAACAACGAAATGCTCCTAGGTGCTCTAATCAATATCCACTATGTTGTCTGATGATTGGCTTTATTGCCATGAAATTCAGAGTAGCAACAAGACGCTGTGTGGCTGGTCCGTGGGTGCGTCTGTGCGTTAGTGCAGGGGCGTCGGAACCGGTGCGGCAGGTGCGGCCAAAGCCGCACCAATAATTTTCAATATTTTTTTCGACGGGAACCGGCCTCTTGTACGGGCAGAATTAACACAATGATACATTTCAATTTTCAAAGTCGAAATTCTAAAAATCTATTCTACGCTTTTTGCAGGCCTGAAAAGGTGTGGGGCATCTCATGCATTCATTGTTCTATATGTTCTTACCTTATATGCCTCGTTAGTTGTTTCCATATACAGTATTAGTACGTGTTTTTACTTTTGTGATATAGTGATCCCCTAGACACCTTGTTGATGGCTTGTCGACTCTTGTACAGGTACACTGTATCATGTTTTACTAGTACATCGACAATGCGGTGTATCAAAGCATGCATATTCTTATTATTATTCTGTAGTATTAAATTATGGCCTTTTAGGCCCAATTTTCAAAAAATATTCCCAGGGGAGGCCCCCCCCTCTCACACTTTGGCTGCACCAATGTTAAACTACTTCCGACGCCCCTGAATTGTGTGTGTGTGTGTGTGTGTGTGTGTGTGTGTGTGTGTGTGTGTGTGTGTGTGTGTGTGTGTGTGTGTGTGTGTGTGTGTGTGTGTGTGTGTGTGTGTGTGTGTGTGTGTGTGTGTGTGTGTGTGTGTGTGTGTGTGTGTGTGTGTGTGTGTGTGTGTGTGTGTGTGTGTGTGTGTGTGTGTGTGTGTGTGTGTGTGTGTGTGTGTGTGTGTGTGTGTGTGTGTGTGTGTGTGTGTGTGAATTGGAGTCATATACTTGTAGTAACTAAGAATTTCCATCTTCTGCTTTGTTTTCTGTCCATCCAGAATGGCATGATCTCGCACACGTATCACATCCATGGTATCCCAGCAAGGCTTCTCTGGAACTTGGAAGGACTGTTCCATTGTGCCTACCGGTATCTCCTGCCCCGCACAGATCTCTGTGGTGACGTCGCCGTGCTGTGCTTACCCAGTACCCAGTAGCTGAAGTCTTTTGTATGCTCCTCAAAGCCGGCTGATGAGGCAAGTGGAGCATGCATTTGTCGTGGAGCAGACTCATTCGAATAGGTCCAATCCATGTGGTTGTGGTGCGGAGTGCAGTGACTCTATCACATGTAGTCTGTCAAATGGTGGTCAAAACATGCCGAACATCTCGTGCTCTAACTCGCTGCAAACAGTACAGCTGGCAGGCTGCCATTGTCCTTGGTGTGCAAGAACACATGGTCATCCCGCTTAACACAGCCAGACTTTGCTACGGCACCTGCGTTAGCATTGAAGCCTGCGTCAACAGGCCAGGCCTGTGGAGATTGTCTTTGCACCACCAGTATGCGGCATGCCCGCCAGGTCTACTTAACCTATGTGCGGATATTCCAAACACAGCCGTGTATGCCGTGCACAAGTAGGAGAGACTGCAGACTAGCGCAGTATGTTGCCTGTGCTGCTATAATGACACGGGCCTGATTGAAGCCCATCAGTTCATGCAGCAGCATGCTCGTCTCCATTCAAGTGGCGGTGTGCTTGATATCAGCATACATGTAGCCAGCAGCGGTATGTATGCTCAGTATCTACAAATCCAACAGCAGTATGTGCTCAGTGGGCACACCTAGGGTTCCCAGTAAAAAGGCAGTAGCCTGTTGGGACTCCCCTAGTAAAATAATAAAAACTACTACTACTACTACGTCCTGCTGTAGTATGTAGTGTAGCATTGTGAATATGAGAGCTCTGAGCATCTGACTAAAGCACACGGAATCCCTGTGATAATGTATGGGTCTGAACCAATGACCACCAGCTTACATGATGCAAGTATTCATTTGCCAAATTGCCACCATGTTAGCAGCAACTTGCATAAGCCGTCCTTACGTCACGATGGATCACGTTGGGCCAAAGATTGGCAGCAATTACATTTACCGTAATGAGTTCAGATGGGACGGCTGGCGCGGCATGGCGTCAGTGAAACTTGAGTGAATTTCTTTGAACACTACTCGGAATGGAATTAGGCACACACTGTGTCATCACTCACCGTTGATGCTCACATCTCCATGCCTGGGTAGCCCAGACAACCGCAGCAGCAGCAGCAACAGTAGCAGCTGCAGGATCAGCAGTCGCGGCAGTAGTAGCAGCGTCAGCAGCAACAGCAGCCGCGGTAGCAGCAACGGCAGCTGCAGTAGCAGGAGCAGCAGCCATGCGGAATGAATGTTCTCCTGACAAGATGTAAACTCCCATGTACACTATGAACACGACTTGAATATGTCTATTGCAAGCAATTTCATTTCCGTATGTTGCTGTGCTCTCTCCCACATTGTCATGGACGTACATATAGTCGGGTATAAATTTGCACATGCACATGCACAAACAGGTGTGGTTTGTGCTGGAGAAATGAGTTTTATCCAGGAGCTTTCCCAAGGCATTGTACAGTCTTGTTGCACAACTGACATCAACTCTGGCAGCTACTGCAAGCATTTTCACTCCTATAGACTTGAAGCAGTGCCATTTTCACAACTGTGTCTTTGAGTGTCTCTTCCACACATACCACGTATGCACATGTATATAGTAGAGATTTCCAATTGCTGGGGATTCTTGGAGTTTAGTTGCCATGTTGTCCTATTCAATCTCCGATTGGCCCACTGGCCGCCATTTCTTACGGCCATTTATTTGAACAATAGTCAATAGCTATAGCTCTTTCTCTCTTTCTCCATTCTCCTTCCACCATTCTCCGATATCTTTCTCAGAGTGTTTGGGTGAACGTTTCCACGCGCCGCTCTTTTTCCTCTTCACCACACATGTACCGGTAATTCACCCCTTTTCTTTTGCTTTTACTTGTTTACGTGTTTCAATCAATTTATTGTGGTACACGTACATGTACATACATGTATTCAGATATTCTTGCCCAATTCCAATTTATATGAAGATTCGTAACAGTTTTGAAAGCAAATTTGTACAAACAATTCGTACCGGTTTCTATGGTGACAAACTCTCTGATCAACCGTGCACTGGCTGTTTATGAAACACCTAAATTCAGGTGGAACGGAAAGGGGGGGGGGGGCAACCAGTCCCTAGCAACCAGCCATGCCCTAGTAACCAACCAGGCCCCAGCAACCAACCAGCCTGAGCAGCCAGCCATCCAGGGGGCCCGAGCAACCAGCCCACCCCGAAAATTTAGGCACCAGCCCGAAAATTCAAAAATCTCCTGCTAGCCCAGGTAAATCCCAGTTGCCATGGAAACGGGCACAGAATGCCCCTTTTTGAAGTGGAAATAGCGCACAAATCCCTGGTTGCCATGGAAACGGCCTGGTTTATGTGAAACGAGCGGGTTTTCATGTGTAAATTCACTGGAAATCAATTCGACTGCTATTTTTGGCAGACACGCAGGGTGGAGTGGTGGGCCTCCACAGGAGCTGTAGCTGAATGGCTGGGTAGCCAGCCTGCAAGCTCATACAGGGGACTGTCTACTATTACCTGGGGCGGAGCGCGAGAGTGTACACACCACACGGGGCTGCTGAACGCTGTCCAGCCCTCCCCCCCCCCCCCCAACACACGTACATGGTCATGTTCATGTACCTGAACTACATGTGCCTATATAATAATAATATTATGCTGTAAATCTTGTAGA
>NC_088648.1:4807217-4879717 GCF_964019385.1 Sycon ciliatum | reverse complement strand
ATCACCGATCACCACACCCTCCTCCAGACGTTGGATAATTCCCTTCGCACAGCACCCACACAAGCCAAAACACAATACAGGATTACAGATTGAAGGACAGTGCTGAAATGGCAATGTAAGGCTGTGGTAAGACTGCAGTCGAAAACGAAATATTCCTGGGATTAAAACGAAATATTCCTGGGATTAAAACGAAATATTCCTGGGATTTTAATCCGAATCTCCAGTGGTTACTTTTAATGCCATAGTGGCAAAATTGAGATTTAACACTGCTGCAGAAAACGGCAAGTTTTAAAAGACCACCACTTCCGCTCCAAAAAGCAGCTTGTCACAGGGCTGGCAGAAGCAGTTTTTGACTGGTCCGGCCATGCCCTAACATTTCTATAGATTGGTCCGGCCATGCCCTAACCTTTCATGCAGTTTGTGTATGATATGCCGGAGGGTAAACAGGGTAAACACAAAGTCATGTCCTCCTCGATAGTAAACACACACTGGCCGCCAACGGGGACTGATTCCACCAGGCCTGTGTCACTGACAAGCCCTGGACGCTGGTATTCACTGGTTTGTCATCTCGATATCTGACACTTGCCCACAACTTGTTTTCCAGCTGTGTTCCGCATCTGACGTTTAAAAGTTCACTGCAAACTGAAAAGAGTGATCCTGTAATGTTCATAGCCCTACCACTACTTGACAACTTGTCTTTGGAGCAGCAACCCTAACCCCCTCATCCCCCCCTCCCCCTCCCACACCCCCACACTCCCCTCCCCAGGTCTATGGACGCTGGTATTCACTGGTTTGTCATCTCGATATCTGACACTTGCCCACAACTTGTTTTCCAGCTGTGTTCCGCATCTGACGTTTAAAAGTTCACTGCAAACTGAAAAGAGTGATCCTGTAATGTTCATAGCCCTACCACTACTTGACAACTTGTCTTTGGAGCAGCAACCCTAACCCCCTCATCCCCCCCTCCCCCTCCCACACCCCCACACTCCCCTCCCCAGGTCTAGTCATGAGGCTGGTTTTCGGTTGGCATCACTTTCCCTGGCAACAGGCTGACAGCAGCACTCACAGAAGTAACACTGAACAAGTAATTATTAATTTTAGTTGTGCATGACTGATTGTACTCTGCACACTGTAGCTGGTGTTGCATGCATCACTGCTCAACAGCTATTACAAAAATACTAGGACTCGAGGAGTACAAATCATGATGGAGAACAACACTGGTAGATCTACTCAGTATGGTTGCTGCTACTAGTATGGTACACTATTGTTACCGTAGACTCAGTCAGTCTTAGGTTTATGGTTCTCTCCTGGGTAGATCTGGGACAGAGTTGGTGCAGCAAGATACTACTAGTACTAGGCCGTATGCCGAAGCCATGCAAGTCACAAACAGCTGCTTCACGAAACTACCAATAGCAGGGGGCGCAACCCTGTGCCTATGGGACACCACCAACCAGAGCAGAGGAGAATGCCTGTGGGCTGGGCTCGGGCGGCCAGTAAAGCCCTCAGTGAGTTTCCAAGAAACTGGGAATGCTGCATAGGTACATCATGCACAGCGAATGGGGTACCCAGCCCTTCTGCTCTGGTGACCAACTACTAACAACATGCCCACTCGCCAATGCCCTAGTCCAAGCCTTTCGTCAGTGGGTCTAGTTTTCCAGAGTGGCACAGCTCAACAAGCTGGCATTGGAGCTCGACACGACCACGGTCATGCTCGTCTACAACTAGTAAGTAGTAGTGCGAGTACGAATACATCTGGAGCTGAAGTAGTAGTTCATCCAGCAATCACGGGTAGTTACAGCTGCGGCCCGGTGCTTTTAAAAATGCCTCTGACAATCTACCGGTCTTCTGCAGCCAAGAATGCCAGTAGGCAACACTGTAGCACCCACCCCGTGCGGCAAACATCTTCAACCCTCTGCATATCGTAATAGATTTTTCATTTGACCCGACGATACTATACATTACTCTGCGCACGCACGGACACATCACCTGCGGCGCGGCGCTGCGACTGCCAGCCAAACCTCCGCCAACAACACGCTAAGCACAAGACGCTCACCTTTTTCTCGGCCATGCTATCAGCTAACTCCAACCTGTCTCTAGTTCTAGTGATTCCAAACAAGCTACACGAACAACACACTCGAACAAAGGAGAGCTGCTGGCTTTTGCGTGGCGGACTGCGACAAACCTGGTGCAGAACAAACAAACCGATCAAAAGTAGCGGCTTTTCTGTGAGTGTGAGTGCAAAAGGGCGCGAAGCGTGAACGTGAGCTGGATCATGATCAGTGTCACAGTGACAGTGACATGCAGTGGATGCGCCTTGATCGTGGTGGTACAGCGAGTCTAGTCTAGTCCGACCCGAGTAGTCGATCGAGTCGGCATCAGGTGTTCAAGTGTGGGGCATTCTGATTTTTTTCCACTGATTTACTCATGTCAGTACAGTGTCAGTGTCACTGGCATTGGCACTATACTGCCACTACTGGCACTACTGGCACTAGTACTAGTGCTAGCTCTACACTACAGTACTACACGTCATACAGGCTAACTACAAGTACAGTGTCAGTACCTTTTTCTACCGTGTTGTAAATCTACACTCTCGTATGTATCATGACTTGTGGACGTCTATCTGACAGCAGCTGTACTGGGAAGGGGGCGTGCGGGGGGCGTAAGCGCGTGCGGTAGATGTCAAGCGGGACCGTACACATGGTACATGTCAGCAAGAGTCCACAATATGCACTCTTGACTCGAGTTGATGTCAGCCATAACCATGATAACCATGACATGTCCATGATAACCATCATCATACTTCATAGTCACAGACCACCCTTTTCAGGTGATCTACGGATATCTCCCCTCGTTTGAGGGGATTATGGCTCATAATCCCCTCAAACGAGGGGATCTCATGATGAGCCACAGGAGATCCTGTGCCTGTGGATCCCCTCGGACGGTGGGTCGGACCCAATCCTTCTACCAGCATAACCAAGAGAGCTAGCTCCCTTGGCTGCTGTTTGAATATGCAAGAATGGGCCTTCCAGATAAGGTCTAAAAGGGGGAAGTGGCTATAGTTGTCAAAAGAAAAGCATATTGGTGAAACAAAAGTTAAAAACAGGGAAGTGGCAATCTACTAAGGTGTAAAGGCATAGTGGTGGCCTGCGGAAGCGAAGGCTATAGCTTGTGTGTTTCTGAACATTCAAGTGATGCTAACGCGGATCCCGCGAATATTATTATTATTATTATTAAGTGGCAATCTTTCTATCACTATCAGCAACAAACAAGGGCATCTTAATTTACAACATACTACTTGAACCGGACGTGCCGAACACCGGTAACCATAGAGACAGACCACACTCGCATATAGATACTGGTGATACTGGTCATAAATAGACCGGATAAGGAAAACAATCCGATAGCCTATGAAGAGTAAAATAAATTGAACCAATCACAACAAACATGCTCGTCCAGCACACGAGTTGTCATAGAAACATTGCACGAAATGACAAAGACGCAAAGTAATGAGCATCGCCGTTCAATGCAAAATTGGTTTCTAGTACAGTATTTGGAAATTTCCTTCTTTCACAGACCTGAAGGACAAATCTTTGCAGCAGTTAGCCTACTACTAGTCTAACTCAATGTCATTGGTTCTAGATGTACCCATTCGCGCTTTACTGCTATACTGGTCTTGTCAAATTTGTTCCAGACAATCACAAACAATCAATCTTATTTCGGGTACTCTTACAACATTAGACTAAACCATGGGACGGATGTCAGTGTCTGGCAATTCTTCATTGTAGTCTTCGATTTGTTGGGAATAAATCGCCTCCACGCAGCATAATTATTTTGTAGGTGTGAGACGAACTTGAAGCATCTCAAATTATTTTCAAATAATTACGATATCTAGTGTTTCGTCGGCTTGACTTGATCGCTGTCAGCACCGCTTTTTGTCAGCTACCACCAAGCAGCGGAGTTCATGAGGCTTCGTCTTGGGAGACAGACCAACAAGTGGATCTAAAGTTTCTAAACCCGGAGAGGCGACGAGCAAATGACGATGTCAGAACTTCAGTGTTCCGTTCACACTACACTGCACCATGTATGATGTACACAGTCACTAGTTCATGCTGCTGATCACCCGAAAAGTGTGGTCTATACAGGATATTGCACACGCAGCACAGTGTCCATGGTGTCCGCGAGGATTATTAATTTTTTCATAATCCCCGCGGCGCTCTGCGCGCCTTGGGGATTTGAAAAATAATCCACTCGGAATCGTGCAATATCCTATACAGTCATGTACATGTACATGTACATAGCCATCGGCATCGGTATGCATAGCGAGCGACCCATACCTTTCCACATCGTACTTTGTTTTGTAGCGACGTTTCCATGCTTTCAGCCACAGACTGGATGGAGGGGGGGGGGGGGCAATGGCTGAGCTGGGAAGTGGGATAGGGGATACCGGTTAGTGATACTGTAGGGTGGATAATGCTCGAGAAATAATAGGCAGATTCTGCGCGAAAAGCGTCGAAATAATTGGCAGAACCACATACACTGTATGTAATACAAACTAACCAAGCCAAGGTTTACAAATGTACTTGGAATTATAAACTTAACACTAACCTAGGCGAAGCCCAGGTTTATGTGATAGTAACAATTATAATATTAGAATCAACTCGTAAAAACTCCAAGTCAATCTCTCATTGACACAAACCTCGTTTATTCAACATAATCATTATCCTATCCAATAAAAACAGTTCATAAAAACAGCTCATAAAAACAGCTTTTTAGGATTGGACCCAGTCCGCATAACCAAGAGAGCTAGCTCCCTCGGCTGCTGTTGGAATATGCAAGAATGGGCCTTCCAGATAGGTCTAACAAGGAGAAGTGGCTATAGTTATGAAATGAACACCGGTAACCATGGAGACAGACCACACTCTCATTATAGATACTGGTTATAAATAGACCGAATAAGGAAAATGATCTGATAGCCTATGAAGAGTAAAAGAAATTGAACCAATGACAACAAATACTCGTCCAGCACACGCGTTGTCATAGTAACACAAATAACAGCTGTCCACTAATTTTGTTGTTGGAGATTGAGTAGGAGTTTTCACGGGTTGATTCTAAATACAATAAATGAGGAGGCCGAGGGTTTATGACCAATAAAAACTAATTATAAAAACCTCGGGGACCTCGGTTTTTATAATAGTTTTTATTGGTCATAAACCCTCGGCCTCCTCATTTATTGTATACATAATAATAACACAGATACGCGTACAACATGCACAGCCATGCTATAAATGCTTCCGCTGCTGTTCTCTAGCTAGGGTCCGGCGGATTCCGCCGGCAGAAAAATTGGCAGAATTCTGTACTTTTTCTGGTAAGTTTCATGCATGTTTGGTATGTGGATAAAAATGGAGCAGAATTCGAGGAATTGCCCGCCATAAGGTATGGTTCTGCCAATTTCACTGCTTTTCGAGCAGAATCTGCCACCTTTTCGAGCAGAATCCGCGGGTCCCTATCTCTTGCTCTGTCCATTATGTATGTCAACATCCGGCAGTTGTGGCGACTCCTTCAGATTATCTGCCGCCATCCATTGCGATCCGCAGCAAACTTACTTAGGTCGTCCAGATGGCTTCGGCTCGAGAGGCCCAGCTTGCCTCTGCTGAGCAGGTCTTGGTTCAGGGTGCCGACCAGCGACGATCTGGGCCGGCCCTTGTACCCACGTTGCTGTGGAGTGAAGTACCCACTCATGGCTTGCTGCGCTGGGGTGTCCGGCGACAGTCGCAGTGCATGCCCCAGCATCTGCATACGTGCCTTCTCGATGGTGGCTGACAGCGGCTCTTCCCGACAGCGCTGGTACAGGTTGATGTTCGATATCCTGTTCGGGAACCTTATGCCAATGAGGCTCCTGAGCTGGCGTCTGTGGCATCTGTCAATCTCACTCACCAGGGCTTTCGTCATGCTCCAGCCCAGCACAGTTATAGGTTAGGCATGGCTTCACAAATGCACGGTATCATTTGATTCTCCGATTCTCGCTGATTTTCTCCCGTCTGATCCACAGTGAGTACATTCTACCAAAATACTGTCGAGGCAAGCTGTATCCGGCGCTCACAATCCGCTACATCCCCAGCAGCGATCCCAGTTGCTAGGAAGACTTCCAGACATCACTGTCGTGGGTGAGGTGGATCCATTCTGTTTTTTCTGTGTTGAGTTTAGATGCCAGTCTGCGAATACAGTGTCGATTATCGGCAGGGCCCGTTGTAACCATTGTTTGCTAGTGCTCATCAGCGTCACGTCATCAGCTAGCCAGTTTCGTGAGGAATAGTACTGTCGGCTAGGGGTCGCTCCGGGAACAATTATATGCCACGTATAAACCTAAGACTAGTTTGTTGAAGGGCTTCATTGCAAAACGAGATAAATCCATTTTGACCAATTTTCAGGAGGAGCGATTTTCTGTGATCAACAACTGGGTGGGTTTGGGTCAAATCTAACTTAGCAGATGAGAAGAGTAGGGTGATGTATGCAAATACAGACTTTCTCAAAAATCAGGAGCCATCCATTTTCTCAAGCAAGGTGATTCTTCATTATTTTCGGGCAAAACCAGACCACGTCGCCGGACTAATCAGTATTATGAGATTAGAAAATGCAAGTGCAACGACTTCACTGAGTTGAGAACTCTGAAGGAGCTCACCAGCAACAGCACTGCCAGCAGCAGCGTCGTCCCTCCCTGACGCCTCCAGCATACTGCCCTTTTCAGTTTCGAAAGCGAAAAAACAACAGCTACGAAGAAGATGATACAAAAAGAACGAAATGACAACGTAGATGTAGCTGCTACAAAGCAACAACACGAAAACACTGTACTTTGAACTCTGACATCGACATTTTGCACAGACTCAGTTTGTAGTCGCGATGTTTGCCACGTGCTGCGCCAGCACTCGCTGGCTTGTCACAGGTCACGCTGGCCCGCGCGACAGGATATGTCGCACTTTGCTCGAAAACATCGGTGGTGTTTATCGCGTTTTGCAGTAGAACGTCAACTTCAACGTTGATTTTCAGTTGGATATGTCTCGTTTTGGAGAATTCTTTTTGGCCACCAGATGCAGTGATCCCTACTGATTCGATTGACACCGAAAACGCCATATGCATGAGATTGGCGTTTAGCGCGTTTTGCAATGAAGCCATTCTTTATTTTAATATTATTTACATGTACATGTACATGTAAACCAGGCTTTATACAGTGGTCCCTCTATAATCCGGCACCATTTGTGCCACGAAAATCTGCTGGATTAGGGAGGGTGCTGGATTAACAAATCTGATTTACTGCTGCAATGTACATGAAGAGGACATTTTGGCTACTGAAAATTGTGCTGGTTTATCGAGGGTGCTGGATTATAAAGTGTCGGATTAGAGAGGGACGACTGTACAACCTCCATCCAACTCTACCGGCTAGGCCTGGGCGGATAATGCTAGTTATTTTGCGGGATAATGCTAATGGCAATGCCAGAAAAACTGTATCATAATGCTACTTATAATGCTGTTGTCCCTCTGTAATGCCAGCAATTCACCAGTAGTAAGTATGGAAAAATGGCTTGGTTTGGGCAGTATTGTGCACGTTTCGTAGTTCTACGTAGACGGCATGGAAAATGCTAGAAAATCATGATCATAATGCTAATTTTATGCTGCTATTGCTCCATACAATCCCTAGCAGCTAGCTGTCCAGCGAGGAAAGTCTCGAGTGGAGGCCTCTCGATCTGCTCGCTCATTCGCCTGGCATTCAGTAGCACTTCATCGCCAAGGACTTCAATTCAAAACAGTTTTCACACTGCGCTTCAAGCCTTTTTGCTCGTGAACTTGCTGCAAACGTATGAGCTCTGCTGCGCGTGTTCCCTTTGTGTGAGGCCCAGAAACAGCTAGTATCTCCGTACTTCGATTGGCTGGATCGATGTCGTCCAGGTTCTCCTCGCTATCGCCATCACGACTCTAACTGGAGACGATTTCTTCACCATTTTCCGCAAGCAGCAGCTAGCGCAGAAATTTCGCCATCCCTGAGTGTAGGAGATGGAATCCGTTCGATCAGCTCAAAACCTCTTCGTTGTGACTAGAGGAGTAGCAGGGAATATTCTACCGGAAGCCCTTTGACTTCTCTGACTGCTGAAACCCTTCCTGCCATGACTGCTACTTCTTCAAACAAGCGAGATTCCCTTTGGTTCCTCACTGCACTCGAGCGTCCACCAGGTCCACGCGACACAACCTTTACAAAACATCATTTTTCTCAAAAAAATGATTTTCACCCTAGCCTGGTTTTCGCAGTAGTAAGGGCCATTTGGAGTCTTATTCAATGCCACTTTTGTCGAAATGTAGTGTTATAATGCTAGAATAATGCCCGTTGCAAATCGCACACTATGTACATATGTGCTGCCTCCGCTCTCCGACCACTGTCCAGTACAGTACTCTGCAACATTCAACTGAGGCAACTCAGACAGCAAACTCGTGAGCAGATAGTGGTACCGGATTACGCACGCACTTTGAGGCTATGCGAGCGGACCTCTGGCTGCAGCCTCTCCGAGAGTGTATAGATGGCGCCAGTTGTATGGAAAGCGCCTGGCACTCTTGGCACTCCTATGCCAATGAGAGTATCCAGCGCCACTTGGCCATGCGAACATTGAAGCCGAGAAGAAAGCAGACCACGAAGCCTCGGTTCACCATGGTTCACTGCCCAGCACAAGCGAATGCACCAGAACAAAAACCGTATTTTCAAATTAGCCCAGAGAACGAAAGCGCTGGAAGACTGGATAGCGTACAAGATGGTGAGAAATGCTCTTACAAACAGTCGCAGCAAGTCCCTCTATTTCGAAGAGCTTTGCTCGCGTATTGATAGCGACAAAAACTGTTACAAATGGCGGGCCGAGGCCAAGAAAATTGCCCAGATCAGCAAGAAGCGAGCGACCATTCCGACCCTGGTTGATGATTGTGGAGATGCGGCTTGTGATTCTTCTAAAGCAGAAGCACTGGCCCGTTGCTTCAAAATCCAGTTATTATTATTAACTGGTTTGAGGGAAAGAGACAAACGGGAAAAGTCTGAAGAAAAAATTGACTGTCACCACCAGGACTCGAACCAGGGACTTTCGCTTGTAGCCAGCGATGCTCTAACCACTGAGCTATGATGTAGTCGTTCTCGACGTCTGTCTCACCGTCCAGGAGCGACACTGACTCACGCTGCTATCTGGTGTTCACGAGGTGTTTGTCGTGCTGGAAACGGAGTGTCTCTGTAAGTTTGTATCCCTGGTGATGTTTGTGCTTGGAGAGCACTATATACATATAAGTGGTGCTCTTCAGGCACAATCTTCCTCAGCCTACTCAAGCTCAACTGATGAGGGGTGAATTCCCCGAAACACTGTGTATTGAGCAGGGAGTGGTTCTCTACAAAGAGAATGGCAGAGCCAGCTAGCTACAGGCCTATCTCCCTGCTGCCGCCCATAGCTAAGATTCTGGACGCCATCATCGCCGAGCACCTCACCAGCTTCCTCAATAGGCAGGGATTAATTAGCGACCACCAGTATGGCTTTGTCTCCTGCAAGTCGACACTCGATCAGCTAATTGTCCTGTTTTCAAGAGTGGCTAAAGCACTCGACAAGCGCACTGACTACCATGCTCTATTCTTGGATTTGGCGAAAGCGTTTGACAAGGTACCGCATACTGTTCTTCTCTGTCAGCTCGCTACTATCATATCCCCTGAGGCTGAAGCCGTTTCTTGGTTCACCAACTACCTCACAGACCGTTCCTTCTGTGTCAAAGTTCTCTCTGCCAAGTGGCCAACCCACCCAGTTTCTGCAGGCGTTCCCCAGGGATCTCACCTTGGCCCCATTCTTTTCATTCTCTACATTAATGCCCTTCCTCGCACCATTATCGTCTGATGTCACTACTGATGTGCTCTTATTTGCCGATGACACTACTCTTGGGAGAGCAGCCGGAGGACCTAACCAACAACAAATGGTCCACCCCCTCCAGGCCGCCACTGATGGCGTTCTGCAGTGGGCTGATTCAGTCGGAGGGTGCTTCAGCCCTTCGAAGTCTTGCACCATGCAGTTCTCTCCTAGAAGTCGTGCAGAACGTGCCCACCCTACTCATCCGACTCCGCACCTGAGAATGCAGGGAGATGACGTGTCTGATGTAACGACTCATCGACATCTTGGAAGTCATCTTGGACTCTAACCTCGACTTCACCAACCACGTCGCCACCATCACGACAAAGTTTCGCCAGCGAGCGGTCCTGCTGATCCACATGACCAAGCGTATCACCCCAGCCGTAGCCAGCCGCTTGTACACTGGATATGTTCGACCTGTGATTGAATACGCCTCATCCCTCTGGCAATTTCAACTCTCCAGTGCTCAGGCTACTACCCTTGAACGGCTACAGGCAAGAGTGGCACGTGTGATCCTGCGGCAGTATGGCGTGTACCCTCTTCAAACGGTTAAATGTGGGTCTTTGAATAAAACAAGTTGAGTCCTCAAACGGAGCCGAAAGCCTCACTTTTCGCGCACCTCCAGTGGCCCAGCCTCGCGTGGCGAAGACACATTCAGTGCCTTCTTGAGCTCCACCACCTTATCAATAGCCAGATGACGACCCTGGAGGACCTAGGCTACTCAGTGTCAAACAGCGCCAGGTGCCCCCCAACATCTACTCCCACCTGCTAGAGCCAGCACGCACACCCGTGCCACCTTTCTCTTTGTCACCACTGCCACATGGAACTCCCTCCCGGCTGCCATTCGTACTGTATCCAGCCCAAAATGTTTTACCGCTCTTGTCCGCACACACTTTGCTATCACCCGTTATGAGCCCTCTGGTTTCATTCCACGTAGAGTAGCGATGTCATAGAGCACTGTGTTATATTACTACCACCCCGCATCATTCTATTTCCTATTTTTATTTTTCTCCTCAGCTTCGTCTTCATAAACTGTTGACGGAGACTCCCTCGATTTAGGCTAAGGCCTGTGGAGAATCAATAAATACAAATACAAATAATGCTACTTATAATGCTAGCATTATCCGCCCAGGCTTTCTACCGGCTTTGCTGTGTGGCCCCCAAAAGGCGTTTATATTCAGGCTTTATATTGTAATTTCACAGTACAACAGGTGTATGACTGTATGTTTAGGTTTACATAAAATTATTGAAAATACACAAGAGAGAGTTTGGAAGCTTTGTTACAACTCTGAGTTTCACGTATTACTACGATCATCAGGCAATTGAAAATATAAACTTGCGTAATATATGTACAGTAAAACCTGTAACTAACGACCACCGTGACTAGCGACCGGCCTGGCACTACCGACCACTTTGTCAGGCAAGGACGGTCTCACATTCAAAATGCACTGTGACTAGCGACTACCTGCTGAACGCGACCAGCGACCGCCTTTTCTTGTCCCAATGTCGAATTTTGACCCGTGACTAGCGACCGCGATGTAGCAAATCAAACATTGCTTGAAGCTCCTTCTCGAAATTTTGATGCTTTTCCAAGGTCGTTTCGATACTACAGCTGGACAAATGAGCGCAGTCTCATTTTTACTGTGGAATCAGGGTGGATTTCACTACACCTGTCATAATTTCAAGTGCTGTCAAGAACAAACATGATAGGAAACGTCTTGGAGAGCGCATCTAAAGCGCTCGTTGATCGATGTTACTACTCGAAGGAGAAACTAAGACTGAGCGGCTCTCTGTCGAAGTGCAATCACACAGATCAGTCACCAGACTCACCACTACACCAGGTCACACTGACAGTCTGTGCTGGCTAGCTAGCATGCTACGGTATTATATGTACTCACCTGTACCATGTGTACGGAACACAGGCCAGGATACGATACAGTGAAAGGTGCGAAAACTCGCAACATCGCCGCATCACGTACTGGTACACACTACTCACTAGTACAGTTTACGCTACACTACATCCAAGTCGGAGCGACTGAGTTTCCACCAGGGAGTCTATACGACTCACTGGTTTCCACTGTAGATCAACACACTGATGCCAGTAGTTGCCAGTGTAGTCGCACACAGATGAGGATGGAGTCGATAGTGACTAGTGCACTGCCTGGCCAGGCCAGCGCTGCTCTGGAAACCCAGTGAGTCGACATACGTGTCAAAAGGTCGTATCGCTTCCGGTGTATAAAAAACTTCATTTTCTCTCTCTCCAAGTGTTGTATGATCTGAAAGAAGAATGTCAGTGCGCAAGTGGTGGGGGATTGTATTATCTGCATTTTGACATACATATCATATAATGGGATCCATATATGGTCACGCGGTGCAAACCTCTAACTAAAGACCACCTGGCACTAACGACCACTTTTCCGGGCACCAAGGGGTGGTCGTTAGTTACAGGTTTTACTGTACTTCAAAGTACATGTACATGTACATCATACTACATACAAATCCGTTGATCCCCGAGCTATCATAATCATACTACATGTACATACTTTGTACATGATACATTGCATACATTACACCATCGAACCGGCATATTCCTGAGTCCTGACCATGTTGCCCTTGCAGCTTGGCGGATGATAATGGTAAATGGTGGCAGAACACCTTTTCTGGTGTTTTCATGCATGATTGATTGCAGAAAAAGAAGAGGAGCAGAATTCGAGGCGAGTGGACCGCGCAGCTGACGTCTTCCACAGATAAGGCCACAGATCAACAACTGGCTATCCCTGTCTCACAGCAAGTAGTGCCAAGTACCTCAGGGCCTACCTGTAGCTCTGGAAGGTTGCGTAAACATGCATGGTTGTTGTCACTGCAGCCCACACTACACCGAACAACACGGATTACTAGTAGTACCGGTATGTGCAGGAGAGAGCTGTCTAGACTAGAGACCAACAAGTAGACCTGTGTATTTCAAGGTTTAGAGTGAGTTTTGTATTCACGACTCGGCGGACAAGTGCCCGCATGGTAGATTCTACCGCTTGACTACAAAGCAGCTCACCGCCGGAGTCAGCGCATCTCTGCTGGCCGTGCATAAACATGTACTTCGGAAGTACATGATTGTACAATAATTGTCAAGAGTAAAAAGGCATATGCGGATAATGCCGGCAGAAAAATTGGCAGAATTCGGTACTTTTTCTGGTAAGTTTCATGCATGTTTGGTATGTATGTATGTATGTATGTATGTATGTATGTATGTATGTATGTATTATTATTATTATTATTATTACTTGCATGTACGCGTTGGAGTCAACCATGAAAGCATGATCCACAACTTCGCTTGTGCTGAACATGATAAACAGGACTATGACAGAGGAAAGAAATTGAGCTAGAACGATGATAATTATAATGATATAATTATCATATACAATGTACATGTAGCTCATGGGTATTGAAGATATGTCATTTATGAATATGTCTATAATATTACGTCATTGAATATTGCAGCCTGAGTGATAATAATAGATGATATGCCAAATAAGCGCTCGAAAAGTTGAGAGGGCATGCGATTGATGCGCCCAGGCTTAGCTTGCACGGGATGTGCAAAGTACACGGATTTTAGGCTTGTTGCGTGCTTAAGGTTGGTTCACATAAGCAAAATCGGCGCCGCAAGACATCGGCGGTGAGCCAGCTCCCGATCCGTTGCGCATACGGTTCGAGTACCAAATCTACTACAAAGTAGTACAGAAAATGCCGAAATGCTACGACAGGTTTGCCAATTGAAGCTTGAATTCTATGTTTCTTCAGTAGTTCAAGGTCTTTCGGTGATGGCCACTCGGTGCTACCTTTTACTGGAGATCATGAAAATACTTCTACACATTTTATTGCAATCTAGTAAGCGATGGTGTCGAAATTATGCTTGCAAACGTTGGGGAAGTCACAAGAACTTGCCAATGTAACCATCATATTTTTTATTTGTTTCAATTGTATTTGTCTCATAAGTTGCACAATGGTCAAGCAGATCATCCGAGAAGGACGGGCTGGTATGCTGACTTATTTGCCAGCTTGAAGCGACTACAAGAATGGCGAACGGACCTCCTCTCTAGCTTCAATTTAGGAAAAATTCGGACAAGTATTGGTTTGATATTTTGACAAAGTCTGGCTCCCGGCAGCCGGCGATCACCGGCGCGAATGGTTCACAAACCACTTTTGGTCAAAATTGTACGGGATCGGCGCCGGGGCAGATCGCAAGAGTTGGGCACTGTCCAACTTTGCCGGCGGTCCCTTGCGATATTTTACCGTATGATTTTGTTACGACTGCACGGGTTCACACAATCGCAATGCGCCGGGAGAGGTTGCAAGAAGCCCACCGCCGGTGACTCCCGGCGCGTACCGGCGATATGTGAACCAACCCTTACGCGATCAGGTGCTGCATGTGCATGAATGGAATGCATGCAGTTCCACCGTTACTAGTTTTAGCACTTCCTTCGGCGTTGAGATTACTGAAAAAGTAATGCTGTAAATCTGGATAGAAGAAACAGTTTTGCTTGCTTTATAGCGGCTGGAGTGATTTTTCGCTGTCTTGTTTTCGGATGCCGACTAACCACGACCATTGCTGTGTTCCAGGATGTACTTGTGACCGGCGTTACTACCCGGCCCCAGCAAATGGTATTCGTCTTTTCCATAAATTTCCATCATCATGATCATCCTGAACTGTGAAGGAAATGGACTGTTGCTATTCGACGGGAGGAAAGGGAAGGAGAGCAAAAGAAAGTGACACTACACTGGTGTGCTCTGACCATTTCTTGCCAGAAGATTATGTACAAGGGGAGAAAATCGCAAGACTGGTAAAACATTTCATTTTGTATCTGGAGTTTTCAATCTGGTCCGCCAAGACAACAGCGGCTGATGCTAACCGGCGTCGCTCTACCTCGTGTCGTGAGCTACTGCACGGGAGCTGCCTGAAGACACACCTATGATTGTAGTGATATCCCAGGCATACTATCCCTATGCTGGAGGAAGCATTCGACAGTATTCAATGCAATCTGGGTGACTGCAAGAATAAAGTAGCAAAATTGAGCGAAATGACTAACAGTCGCATGTTTTGAGTTCTAGTATCCAGATTCAAAGACAAGTCATCATATCAGTAACCTTGCACAACACACTCATTCGACGTTTCAAGCGGAGTCTCAAGATAACATTTGGCTACCCAGCAGCCACCATTTTGTCACCGCCACAAATTATTCCAGTCGCCATCCGTTATAACCTTATAATAATTATTACACCTTGTGTTTTTGCCTTGTTTTATAAATGTGTGCATAGCCGCCATGCCATAGCGCCACAGCCCCCTCTTTGCAGAGTTTCCTTTGTTTTTAGGTCAAATATTCACCCTACGCTGGCTACGGAAGCCTTGACCAGGGGATAGCACACCCTCGCTTTAGCCTTACCTATTGCTGCTTCACGACATGGCTTCTCTTTGCAAAACATACAGGTACCTGGTCTCTGATAGCTGGAGTTTTCTTCCATCGGGAGCTGCTAGGCAGCCTCCTTCGTCATGCTGCAGAGGCTGCGTAGAAGGCGGTTATGTTATAACAACCTTCTACATAACCTCTTTTGCAATACGTAATGGCGCAGTATGCAGCCTCGGCTTTTCATTCAACTTTTTGTACCCATTTACCTCGAGCACCCTGTAAAAAGGCGCATTGTCTGCAGGGATGGCACTAGTAAAATAATATATACAACAATAATAGAACAACTCTATTTGTGCTGGCCCTGACTAATAGCGGAAGCACATGAGAAACTGGTTGCCTGGAGCAATGAGGGAAGAAACGCTGATGTAATCTCACTCGGGTGAGGGATGAGGTGAAACCGCGAAGCAGGCAGGGTCTTGCTTCTCAGCCTATGCCATATGCCACTGTCAATCTACTGTTGGGTATGGCGCTCTATTGCTATTGCCTCTGTTAGGAGCACGTTCTCTGTGAAGGCGGGATTTCCCAGTACAAAGGCAAATCAATGTTGCCAGTGTCAGTATGCCCAGGTGGTTGATAAGGGTTTTCGCAACTACGTTCCTTGGCCATTGTGCCCCATTGCTGTTGTTGCTAGGTTGCATATGACAAGTATTGACCTTTCATCTCACAATAGGGCTTGAAAGTGATGACGTCAAAAACGGCCTGGGAGTAGTAAGTTGACATCAGATTTCTATTTTGGATCCACTAAGGTGTGACTTTGCTATTGCCTTAGTATGTGGGTGCATAGCAACCCACTCATATGTTATGCAGATGTGACTTTTACTTCGCCACCAGTTGTCACCCCGCCCCCACTAGCCAAATCAGTCAGTTTCACTGGCTACATCACCTTGCTGTGAGTAATACCGATTGAAATGTGCTTGGATCCATACAAAAACTGGATCCAGGTGGATCCAATTTTTGAATTTTTCAAATTGTTGCTATGCCATTGCTATGCTGTGACGTAGCACTTTCAAGCCCTGTAGTTGAGGGTCAGCACAATGCAACAATGTGGTGGAAGGAGCATGCAATGCTGCAGTACAAGTGCATTATGCAGACATCACTTCGAGCACATGCTTTTCTTTTAGCACTGTAGCACACACTTAGCTCTCCTTCTTCTTTTGAGATGCCTTGACAAAGTATCTCTGCGGTCCAGAATCCTTTGGCTCTGGGAAGCAACACTCAACACTGTAAACGAATGGCGAGAAGAAGGACTCATCCCAGAATGGTTTCTGTGTCGTTAGGTACCTTTCTCGATTCTGAAGTTCAGCACTAGCAGAAGCACCACTTAGCAAACCCTCCGAGCGATGGCTCCAGGCCTCGGCGGGAAATTCTGCGTCTGTTTGTTGAGCAGCATCTATGATTTGATGGATTCGCCGGAGAAGCAGCTTCTTCTGTTCCCGATGCAGATGGTGTCAAGGTATTCGCTGCTGTAGCGACCAGTGAAGGAGGAACGGATTTTCATCGCCCTTTCGCTGCTCGGCGCCGACTGCCATCATTGTCCCCCGTCCTAACTAAGCTCTGGGGCGTTGGGAATAAAATGAAATCTTTCGGTCATTCCTCTGCCACAAATCATCTCGCTTTCCATCTACCGGTATCTCTCCCTCACGTAAGTCTTCAGCTGAGCAAAAGTCCATCTAGCAATCGTTTCGCCCACAGGTGGGTTCGCAAAACGAGAAGCAATTGCTGGGGTACTATTTCTTGCTGCCATATCCGGGTATCAAAATGAAAAATTGAAAGCAAACTATGCACAAAGGTGTCAGAGTTCCTTTTCTTCATCCGAAAATTTTCTCCGACGGAATGCTAAAATGCAGTAACAGTGGAACTGCATGCATTCCATTCATGCACGTGCAGCACCTGATCGCGTAAGCACGCAACAAGCCTAAAATCCGTGTACTTTGCACATCCCGTGCACTTGACAAGCTAAGCCTGGGCGCATCAATCGCTTGCCCTCTCAACTTTTCGAGCGCTTATTTGGCATATCATCTATAGTGCTATTTCCTGAGTTTGACTGTTTCAGGATCTGTCGGAATATCACGATGCACAGATCTTCATACATAGATCTTGCTATGCGGGTCGGTCATGGGCAATGGCTCGCAGGCTCTGCAGAGCGTCTAGGTTCCCGAGCAATCCGGCATTGGCTTGGCGCAGATCTCCCACCAATGCCTGCGGTAGGGTTGTCCGCGGTCTACCCCTCCAGCATTGCTGTTGCTGATTGGCGAAGTACGCGAACATAGCCATAACAGCTGGGGATTCATCTGCCATCCGCAGGATGTGGCCAAACAGCCTCCAGCGTGATCTCTTGACCATGACACTCAAGCCGAGGTTCAGCTTCGCATCTTTTTTTGTTTGGTATGTGGATAAAGAAATGGAGCAGAATTCGAGGAATTGCCCACCATAAGGTTTGTATGGTTCTGCCAATTTCACTGCTTTTCGAGCAGAATCTGCCACCTTTTCGAGCATTATCCGCCAATGCCTAACCAGGTCATGTTATGCTGGTTTTGCAGGCGCCATTGGTAGTACTACTACTAGTAGTGGCCTACGTCACGTGTAACGTATCATCACTGCATTCCATGGATAGTGGAAACCATGGTAACGACGGGCCGAGTGCAGCAAGCAGGACACCAGAGACAGAGTGCAATGAATATATCCTCAATCTCATGCATTATCATACCACAAACCATACAGGTACACGTACAGGGAAACCTGTCTAAGGCGACTGATCAAGGGACCTTCAAAACGTGGTCTCTGTTACCAGGTGGTCTCCGTAAGTCCGTATGCAGGGTCATTTGACTGGAAATAACATCCCTTGGTCCTGGTTTTAGTGGTCTTCTGGGACAGGTGGTCGCCTTATTAGGCACCGGCGGATTATGCCGGCAGAAAATTGGCAGAATTTGGTATTTTTTCTGGTAAGTTTCATGCATGTTTGGTATGTGGATAAAGAAATGGAGCAGAATTCGAGGAATTGCCAACCATAACGGCATAAGGTTGGTATGGTTCTGCCAATTTCACTGCTTTTCAAGCAGAATCTGCCACCTTTTCGAGCAGAATCCGCCGATCCCTACGCCTTATCCGAGTGGTCGCCTAGACAGGTTTTACTGTCATGAAACGTTACATACAAGTCATGTACATTTGTTAGATTGACAGCATGAAACAAGGTGGAGGACACTGTGTTCGGTAGGCCTTGACAGATTATGCTAGCATAATGTTTCGCATAATTCCTACCAAAATCGAATAATCGCATAATTCGAGGCAAATTGCATACGAATCGCATAAAATTGGAATAATCCGCCTGTTCGCATCAAATTCCATACAGTTGTACAATGTTCTACAAGTACAAGTAGATGCACCAGGAAGTCGTAGGTTTCCGACTCCCTTGAGAACATGTCCAGTCCACTAGATAGAGGAGAGAGAGAGAGTCTACAATCAGTGACGGTCGTAGCTACGTCGGACGGTGCGTTGACTCCGTTGAACTTTTGCTACTACAGTACAACGCCCTCCACAAATATCCCTTGTTATTTTGCACAGAACCATTATACATTAGCAGCATATGTGAGCATAATGCGGCATAATAATATGATAACTTTTAGCATAAAAATAGCATAATTCTGCAATTTTTTCAGCAATGCCAAAAGCATAATTTCACGAAAATATTAGCATAATCTGTCAAGGCCTAGTGTTCGGAAACAGTGACCTTACTACAACCTTCCACGGTTGGCAGAGCCCCGGTCCCTGCGGACCATCTGAACCATATGGGTGTCGCACCCGGTTCTGACCCTCATTATGCTAGGGGGTTAGGAGACTACTCCTGACGTCCGTTTTGTATTCTTCGCTCTTTTCTTTATGTCGTCCTGGTGCCAGGCTGGTGGTCATGCGGCCACTGAAACCTCAACTTGTATAAAAAAAACTTCTTTTTCTTTTTCTTCCAACTTGTCCTCCACCTTGTTTCATGCTGTCAATCTAACAAATTGCGTGAACTATAACAAGGTTTATCTAATACTGGTTTTTTAACCAGTGTTAGGTTATAATACATGTACATGTACGTCATTTCTGTCTAGACCAGTACAATACATACCGGTACAACAACCTGGACCTTGTTGACCGGTTGACATCATCATCAGTCTATCAAATCAGTCTCACCACGCACAGACAACAGCCTGGAATGTGGGACTGTGGAGAAGACACAGCCTGGACTGTGGGACTGTGGAGAAGACACAGCCTGGACTGTGGGACTGTGGAGAAGACACAGCCTGGACTGTGGGACTGTGGAGAAGACACAGCCTGGACTGTGGGACTGTGGAGAAGACACAGCCTGGACTGTGGGACTGTGGAGAAGACACAGCCTGGACTGTGGGACTGTGGAGAAGACACAGCCTGGACTGTGGGACTGTGGAGAAGACACAGCCTGGACTGTGGGACTGTGGAGAAGACACAGCCTGGACTGTGGGACTGTGGAGAAGACACAGTCTGGACTGTGGGACTGTGGAGAAGACACAGCCTGGACTGTGGGACTGTGGAGAAGACACGGCCTGGACTGTGGGACTGTGGAGAAGACACAGCCTAGACTGTGGAGAAGGCGAAGGATCCAGAGTGGACAGATTGGCTATGGCCAAGAGTCAGAGCTCAATGCTTTTAGATACCATCAAGTCACCGTTTGCCAAGTAGTGAACATGTTCAATGCAGCCACATCATTTCTAGGTTAGAGAGGTTTAGAACAAACGTAAATTAAGGCTTCTTAAAAGTAACACTCGAAAGGTTCCACAAGCACCTTCTTTGCCTTCTCTTCAGGTGGACAAAATCAGAAGAATTAAAAAGAACGAAATCAGCATTGTTATTACACCAATGTCTAATCTGGTCTAAGCAGCGTCTGCAATGTAGAAGAATCAGTTTAGACTGATGATATACATTGTAAGCAGCAGTAGGTACATAGAAATTGTGTAGATTAGCGAGAACCGTGAAACACCTACATCGCTACATGTAGCAAGGAGTAAAGTGATGATCCTCACGCACACGCACATTGAAACTTGGCAAACCCCGCGTCATGCTACAGTTGGCGTCAGGTGTGATCGGCAGCAGCAACATCACCATCATGACCAACGGAGGTGTTCAACACACGTTCGAAATACAAGTCTGGGAGTTTTCTTTGTCTTATGTCGCATGTTTGTTCTGATCGTTTGTTTCTCCAATCTTAAATTGCTGTAATGCTTTGGAAGCAGTGTCTGAATTCACACCAGAAAAGCCAAACCTAAACATCTTTGCAAGCAGAAACACAACACATTCACACCAAGGTTGTTAGGTACTAGTAGTACTAGTAGCCTCATGTTGCAGCTCTACACAGTCAGTGTTAGTTGGGTTCGTTTGGCCTCTACTGTTACTAGTATCACCAGGGAACACTCCCGTTACCCCTGGTCATCACAATGTGTATCATTCTTATTGGTTGGTGATGCATCTCTTTGCACGGCCAATACTAGTGAACAGCTAGAAGTCCGGAAGATTTGCCAAGCTTCTACAATCATGTACATGTACTTGTGATGTATGTCACAGTTGTCTAAGGTCATCTGTGTTGTACATGTACATGTATTGTATGTGCGTGAGAGTCAAAACTTTACTCCTTTTTTCTGTTCTGTACATGCGTGTGTCGTTCACGCTAATCTGTGGCCTAGGCTATGATAGGCTATGTACAATGCATGTGTCACCATGATCACCAAACCCAGAAAACACCGAGGAGTTATTGTTCCCATGGTTACTATTCTTAGTTTCTTCTCACTCTACCTGTATATACATGTACATGATACTGTATTTGTAGCATCCACCGAGGTCCGGAAGAGCAAGGAAAGTATCTGCAGTATAGTGACTGGCTGCCGTATATTAAAAAAGGGGTTGCTTGAGATTGATGCTGTTACGGGTTCGAATCTAGTCTTGCGCAGTCAGTCAGATGATCACTGGGTTGCATGGCTGTACATGTACATCAGGGAGTCGTAAAAATACGGTATTTTACGACTCCCTGATGTACATGTACATGTACATGTAGCTTCTGAAAATACGTGCTGGTCTTGAAAGTGGTGACGTCAGATGTCAAGAAATAATGACGTCATTGCTTCGACTCTGAAGTACATTATATAGTAGTAGTCCTTACAACTAAAGTAGTATAAAATAGTGGATAGACCCCTAATGTCGCATGCTAGTGTGAATTCTTCTGTACCAGCAGTACAACTAGTAAATCACGTGACCCATGCCGTCCAGTCAGAATAAAGGCCAATGTGTCACAAATAAGCACTTTTTTTCTATATTATTAGGAGGCCCCAGGCAGTGTCCATAGTACTGAGTATGACTTGAACGTTCTACGTTACAGCCACATGGGAGTCACAGTGTCAGCTCCAGGATTTCAAACCAACCGGGTACACGTGTACCTGGCACAAGTCTCGCACTTGAACCGGGTCAGAGCCGGGTCAGAGCCGGGCACGTTCAAGTGCGGCTACTGTACACCAGGGAGTCTATAGACTAAAATAGTTTACGACATTGTATGACTCCGTACTGGACACTCTGTCCACGCGTGCCTGCACTAGCTGCAGACTGTTATATCAGTGTCTACCCCCACCCACTCCAAGTACAGTAAAACAAAAAGTACTCGACAGGACTCCCAACCGGGTCAAAAGTGAACTGGTGTTCCTTTTCCAACCGGGTCCAAGAACCCCCCCCCCCCCCAACCGGGTCACTGACCGGGTTGACCCGGCTCTGGAGCAGACACTGACTGTTACTGTCCCTCATGACAGCCGTGACCGAGTTTCTCTGACTTTGTGCATGCAGATTCCTGGAAAAAAGTTCACGGTTCGCGTGAGACGCGGCTGGAGGTTGAGTTTTCCGCATCCGTCGGTACACCACCAGCGCCAAGGATCAAGGCGCAGATTCACCTCCTAAAGCATGGCTTCAGATTCAGATTCCAGAAGCCATAGAGAGTTTCCGAACACACGGAAGATTTTAGCTGAAATGGGAGCTTTCCGCCTGTTCAATTATTTACTTTGAGTCCAAATTCAAAATAATGCCAACATCTACGACATGCACCGATCAGTGAGCGGACTGTCTTCTATTTTTCTAAGTGAAATCCATATCCGAGTACTTCAGTCATGGTACCACCACATGCGTGGCATGTTGGTGATGCGTCCACACACGTGTCATTGTGTACAGAGTTCCAACATGAGTACAGGGCAGCCGTCACTAGTGGGTACTCGGTCACTGCATCCGCTACAGGGTCACGCCCTGGCCACCACGACGACGCTGGGGACTGCTGGACATAGCCCAATATGCGGATGTATTGCTGTGAGTCGCAGGTGGACGACCGGGAGACGAAGTGATCGCCGGTAGTGCCATGAACGCAATCGTAGAGCCCAACCATGGTATCAACAGCAGAGCGGCTGCTCTCCTCATCACGTTCACTCTGATCAGACGCCGCAGCCAAACAATAACAGCAAGCTCTTGCGTCGTGTTCGTACCGTGCCGTTCGTTGCGCACATAGCCACTGAAGCTGCTCTGATGTAAGAACTGTGCTATTTGCGACAGCAGTGGTGTGACCACAGTCACGGATACACTTCTGTATAGTATCATACCCATCACGGCTGCTTGACGTCCAGTCTGCTGTCGCCAGCAGCGGCAACGGGGGAAATTCGCCCTCAACGTAGTCGTAACCATGGTGACGAGGCACGGCAGCACTGGTCACCCAGATATCATCGGTCATGTGACTGCGGTAGTGACCAAGCTTGATCAGCGAGATGGAGTGATGCAGACTGCTGCTGCTGCTGCTGTCAGCTACAGTGAAGACGTGATGATCCACACGCTTTCTGCACAGATATCTACATTGTATGTGAGAGAGCAGAGAGCACACAAAAAAACAGGGGAAAACACATGTGCATGCACACACACGCACGCACACTCACACACGCACACGCACACACACACACACACACCACATGCATGCACACACACACACGAGCACACACGCGCACACACACACACACCTCAGACCTCAGACATGCCCATCGCGGAAGCGATGATAGCGAACAGCTATGTTAGACATAGCAACTTGTGCTGGGATTACACCATTCAACAGCTTGCAAGGCTGATGAATTGACCGCCACTATTTTTAGCTTGGTATCCACCACATAGCTGTTTGAAGTGACTTTTTCTGGCCAGTGAATCCCTATTTTTCATTTTTCCATTTTTTTCTTAAAAAACACACCACACTACACACAC
The DNA here is from genome assembly GCF_964019385.1 of Sycon ciliatum. NCBI lineage: Eukaryota > Metazoa > Porifera > Calcarea > Leucosolenida > Sycettidae > Sycon > Sycon ciliatum. The sequence continues at coordinate 4,856,067 of NC_088648.1, read as the reverse complement.
ACACACACACACACACACACACACACACACACACACACACACACACACACACACACACACACACACACACACACACACACATGCACGCACTCATAAGGGTCAGTTGATAGTGCTGGAATTCTATTCGGAGTTATGAGGCTAGCCGAGCATTAGAGGATTTTGGAGCATTTAAAAGAGGAACAGAATGAACATTTTGTTGAGTTTGAGCAGAACTGCAAGATTCTTAGGTTCTATACAAAGGAAAAGGACCAAGGAACTACAAGTTATGCTATTGTCCACTAACACCACCAATTACTGAACAATCAGCTCATGCGATGACATTGCACGACACTGACGAACGGTACTGACGTTCTACAACTAACTGGCTATCAGCTCTAGCATGTGACATCTCGGATGCGCACTCCAACAGCCTTCCAACTAATTCTAATATGATACCATAGCATAACGTTTAGTTCCTTGGTCCTTTTCTTTTCTATAAATATATCCTTGGTTCTCCATCTGAGTCCATTCTTAGGTTATGTCCAAGTTTACTGATCCGTTTTTTTTTGGAAAGAGAAGTTTTTGTGGGAGTGGGTGTATTTTAGAAATTTTGTTTTCAAAATCATCGGTCAATAGACTCAATACCAATGGACAATTGATACTTTATTTAAAAGTTCTTCTGGATGCTGAGAATTATGTCGATCATTTGTTGAAAAAACAATCGATAACCCCGAATTGTCACTTAGTGGAACATATTGGGAAGTTCCAGGTTTTTAGCCACAATTGACTATGGTCCTGATGTGCGAACCTGACCGTGTCGGAAATGCAAGCAAATTGTTTGAACGCCACACATGTACTGTTAAATCTTTGTGTAGACATGTAGCACTTTACGCAGCATTGCAGGCAGCATTGCAGGCAGCATTGCAGGCAGCATTGCAGGCAGCATTGCAGGCAGCATTGCAGGGAGCATTGCAGGTAGCATTGCAGGCAGGTAAATGTACTTCCAAAGTACATGTAACATGTCCTAGCCGACCAAAGCTGTTGCCATGTGACAAATTCGAAACCAGGATTTACAAGGAGTAGAAGAGGTTCCGAATTCCTTTCTTAGAATTATATGTAGAAGCGTGCAAAGGACGCCAAGTGAATATCAAAGAAACGAGCAGGAGATTTCTCGTTATGCAGCAGGCTCTGGCAACAGCGTCTCTATTTGATGCTGAGGTAGGCACTGATCCGCGGATCATTCGGACCAGGCTGGAGGAGAAGCTATAAGCAGGAAAGGACCGGTGAATATCAAAGAAATGAGCAGGAGATTTCTCGTTATGCAGCAGGCTCTGGCAACAGCGTCTCTACTTGAAGCGATGCTCAAGTAGACACGGATCATTCGGACCAGGCTGGAGGAGAAGCTATCAGCAGGAAAGGACCGTTCCAAGGACCGCATTTGCCAAGTTGAGCCAAGTAGGCTCGAAAGGAACTAGACTTGCTTATTGACCGAGTTCTAAAGTCAATGTGTGCGATAAGCAGTGCGTGTCTGACTTTCCTTGTGAAATACATATAGTTAGCTGCACAGCTGTACTTACAAGCCTGCAGCCAAGTACTATCGAAAAGGAAGAAAAGAATTGTAGCCAACCAGTCGTCTACGCAACACCACTAGGAGAAGAAGACAGCATGGGTAAAGGAAGTAGAGCAGCAAAAGAATCTGACCCCAGGCTTTTTAACGCAAGCATTAGGGATCTCGGCTCTCAGGATCTGGCCTAACTCCTGCTGCTTCGGACGAAGAGACGACAAGGTAGTATGTGACATTTGTGTTAGAGACAGAAATGACACGAACCCAAGAGGATTTGCTTTGAAGTACTTGAAGTAGCAGAAACAGAATTTGTTTCAGTTCTATTCGGAGCCCGGTCATTGCTCCACCACCACAAGCCTGGCATGTTGGTGATGTGTCCACACACGTATCGTTGTGTACAGAGCTCCCGCATGACTACAGGGTAGTCGTCACTAGTGGGTACTCGGTCACTGCATACACCGCAGTGTCTCATACCCTGGCTGCCACGCTGACTGCCAAGAGATTCACAAACCTGGATGCGTCTACTTGATGTCCTGATTGACTTCTCGATCCAATGCTGCCAGACAGACTGCAACGAATGGAACAAGACCTATGCCTATGGAGAGATACCGGGGGGGGGGGGGGGGGGGGGGCAGAACCTAAAAGCAATGTCAGCCTATTATTCATACCCTAGTTTCGCTCATTTCCTCTCCTATAATATCCAGCATACCCCCCCCCCCACACACACACACATATTTTTCATTTGAAAGAAGACACTCATTGGAACGGCAAAATTGGATGAAAGAGAAAAAGTGTAGTCTTGAACCCATTGTTTAGTCCCACTAGCTAGCAGACAGAGGGATGGACGGAGAAAGACACAAGCAGGCAGAAAGATAAAGAGACTGGTAGACAGGTGGACAAACAGGCGGATGGATAGATAGACAGACATGCGGGAGGAGGCATGCTCAGATGGACCTACTTGTTCAGTCGTGTAGCGCCAGGTTCAACGAATGTATAGGAATAGAAGAAAGCAGACGACAGTACGTCATCAGTGTCAGAGACCGGTGCTAGTGCTTGATACGCATTCTGTTCCTGTACAACCACACGGGAAGGAAAGCACAAAAGAAGGACTCATCTGCCATGAGACATGCGGCATTACTATGTTCACCCATGATGATGTTTTCTTTAAACAACAACTCTCTCACACTGTTATATGCACAACTGTTGTATTTGACTTTCTTCACCTGCTCCCAGACCCGTGCCATCACCATACTCAGACAATGGATGGTGAGATAAACTACATTTGAAAGGCTATATCCGTGACAAGACGACGGAAACACAAATAGACATGACGAACTCAAGACGAAGACTGCTTTTCACACCACAGCATCACGCGCATGCACCAACAGCACGTACACAAAATAACGTGATACAACATAGCCATGACCATTGACTACTTGAAGTAGATGGTAACCATGACTTCAATGTAACCACGACAACACTACACTCAAAGGGTGCTAATGACTATCACTACCACTGCAAGATGGTTCATTGGGAACTCGTGGCCTGGCATGAGGGTAACATGGATGCAGGGAGTGGGATTTTGGTCTTTGATCGCTTTGTAGTGGGTCTTATTTCTTATCTGCGACCGCTTTTGGACCGCACTTGCGCCCTGACCTTACGAGCTGTGGATGATCGCGTTCCGCTAGATGCACAAAGGTCAGTCAGATTGACTCTTGTGTGAACTATAAACTTCATTGCATTTGAGAAGAAAATGGCTTTGGGGTCAGAGAATGTCAACTTAGCGCTATAACAAAGGCTGTTTGGGTGTCTAGTCATGCCCAGTGCTGGTCAATGAAATCCAATTGCATGAATCAAGTGTTGCCACGCCCTGCACCAGCTCACAGCCCAATGTTCACAGGTCTAGGGCTGCACGCAGCACTGCCGGGTGTGCTATTGACTCACTTGATCAGGTATCATTGAGCAGCACTGTGACTGTATATAGAGAAAGATACTTGGCCGGCACTGCTGGTGAGTTGGCCACATTCATACTCGGGGCCCCGGGTTCGATTGCCGGTGCGGGAGCATTTCATTGTTCTTTCCCACTAAATCTACGTCTCTCCCTCCCAAGCGCCATTCTTTCTGGCGCCTGGCCGTGGGCTATGATTCCGAGACCTCTGGTCGGATGAGCCTCGTCAGCCACATCGGCACATCGCCCCTACCCCCCTCCCCCGTCTTGTTGCCCGGTGTCACTTCTCTTGTCCTCTTTCCCTGATTGCTAGCAGGGCGGTGTTTGTTAGTAAAAAAAACAAAAACACTTACTGGTTGATGGCCAGTGCGATTCCAGACCTGTGGATCCAGCGGCACCAGAGGCAGCAGCATAGGAGTCCAGTGTAGTCCCTCACTGCTGTAGGACAAACGGGTGCCACGTCCTAGTGTCTCGTCTGTAAAATGCATGCATACATTCACATCCACATGCACACAAACATGCATGTACACAGACACAGACACAGACACACGTACACACACACACACACACACACACACACACACACACACACACACACACACACACACACACACACACACAAAAATACAGAATTTCACGCTGACACATTGTGATGGCCATGTGCACAATGTTCTACATGAGCAAACCTTCAATGGAAGCTTGGGTTCAAAATGAGCTTGTGACACTCTGTAAAGTAGTTCTAAGCAGCAACTCACTGGCTGGGTGTGTCCTGCCATTTTCATGGTACATATGCAGGGGCGTAGCAGCCGGTCTGGCTTTGGCCGCACCACTTCTTTTCACCACAATTCCCAAAGTGCCCAGAATGTAGGATTTTGCAAAATTTTCCCGCGGGGTGACCCCCGACCCCCCCTTTGCCCAGATCACCTCCAACAGCGGTGCAACGCACCTGATATAATTATAGTGGTTACCTTCAATGCCTCGTTCTCGTGATCCCATGGTCACTGATGACAGATATTATAGGGTAAAGCTATACACCGACGCCATTATGCAGTCTGTTTTGTGCGGAGTAGCAATCAAGCAATATTCTACTGATATTGATCTAATGATATTGATATTGATCTTGTATCCAATTTGAAAACAGAGCCCAGCAGGGGCATGGGGAGGTATTTTAGTGTAGTACAGTAAAAAAATAGTAACAGTCAGCCATCTGAAGTACAATTCATTCGCGTGGGAGGGGTGGCCGAGCCGAAAATTTTGGAAATTTAGATCCCAGATGAGTGTATTTTATCAATTCCGGGACGAGGTACCTGGGGTAAAAAGTGGTACGGTCAATACCGTGGTGACCGTACCGTGTCCCACGCCAATGGAACCTGAATGACAAGCCAGGTAGGAGACAAGTAGCAGTTATTGATAGAAACATGACCAATCCACAACCAAAGGACACTGATTTGTTTTCGACAGGAACGGTTTTTGTCCAGAATTCATCAGTGACTACTTCTGGCAGCTGAACGACAATCATATGGATACCAGGAGAAATAAGCCAGCAATTGAGCACTGAGGGGCCCGCACCACACATCAGTGTCTGCTCTAGGATTTCAAACCAACCGGGTACACTTGTACCTGGCACAACTCTTGCAACCGGGTCCAAACCGGGTCCAAACCGGGTCCAAACCGGGTACGTTCCAGTGCGCCTACTGTACATCAGAGAGTGTAGACTAAAATAGTTTACGACATCGTATGAACGTGCCGGGTACTCTATCCACGTGTGCCTTCACTAGCTGAAGACTGTCATATCAGTGTCTACACCCTCCAAGTACAGTACCAGTAAAACAAAAAGTACTCGGCATGACTCCCAACCGGGTCACAAGTAACCCGGTGTTCCTTTTCCAAACGGGTCCAAGAACCCCCCAAGCGGGTCACTGACCCGGCTGCCCCGGCTGACCCGGCTCAGGAGCAGACAGTGTACAGTAGTGGTGATGTGGTGGCAGCAATTCTCTAACCCCATTTCCTTACCAGAAGACCAATATCCAACTGAGATAAACCGTTGCCTAGACGACGAGTAGTATGCAGACGTGCCGGTGATGTTGGCAAGCCGGCTAGCGTTTCCACGGATACCTGGCTGTGTCCAGTCACCGTTATAGTACTGCAGTGTAATGCATGGACAGATGGACGGAGGGACGGGCAGATGGACATACGGACATACAGACAGATACGGGCAGACAAACGGACGGGCGGACATACAGACGGACGGACAGACAGACTTACAGATAAACAGACAGACTTATAGGCAGACAGGCAGACAGACAAAGACAATTGGACAAACAGACAGACAGATAGACAGACACGCCATGTGTTAGACCTTAGGACGCTCATTGGCAAAGCCGATGACATTCTAGTGATATCGAACACAGGTGATATCCATAGTGATGGTCACTGTAGTCCCGCATAGTCAAACAGCACATTCAGTACTTCCTCCGCGTCATCGAAATTGTCGCAGTTTGACTTTTGATATAAAACGAGGTATTTACTCACCAGCACTCGTACCAGAGGCAAGGAATCGGACATAGGCGATGGTCATCAGTATAGGGTGACGGCAAAGTTCTGTTTTCTGTTATTGGAAGCTGGAATTTTTGAACTAGAGGCAATTTCTTCGCTGATGTCGCTGCGATGGTAATTTCGACTCGCTGAGATCAGTCAGGCGTTGCAGCCTGCACATTTCTCGTGCTTATGGCCATTCACTCAAGCCTCATCACTGTTTTACCTTAGCTGGGGTGAGAATGACTTCGTGGAACAAGTGGCAGCGCTTGGAGAAACATCGAGGGGTCAGCAAACTAAATGCCTGCAACAGCGATAAAATTTGTCGCTCTGGCCGAGACACTCAGTACATGATTGTACCTGCAAGAGCCGTGTAGACTCTACACGTAGTGCTGTAGTGATGCACACGCAGGTGCCGAACCATGGTATACCAGTGAATCAGGGCCGGGCAGTGATGCTGAAAAAGAGGGCGCGCTGGACGTGATAGTACACTTACCTGCATGAGCTGTGACCACACAGCTAAAATAAATGGGCATGCCACGGCTAAAAAAGTTCATTTCAAGATCGAGGTGATTCCGCCGACGGTAATCAACCGACCTCGCAACGATCGTGTATTCTTACTAGGCTTCGTTGGTGGTGAAGTAGAAATCATCCAGAGCTAGCAGACAACAAGCATAGCAGCTCTTGTCCTGTGGAGAAAGTCAAAACGTTTGAGATGAGGCGCGACCAACTTTCAACCTTCCTTGAAATATTTCGGAACGATATTATTGCGTCCATTGACATCAGCGACGACGAGGACTTCATCTCTGCATGAAAACTCTCAGTCCAACTGTCCTGGAACGTTACTCTAGTCTTCAGACTATCATACTGTGTAATAAGTTTTGAATGGCTTGGCTTATGGAGTTGTCAGTAACAAGTGACAAGTCACTAGTCAAATGGCGACAATTTCGATGACGCGGAGGAAGTACATATAAAAGACCATAATCTCCAAGAGTGTGCAGCTCGATGTAAGAGATATGGGTGTCCTGCTCGGCCTACTGCCCTAGTTACGTAGCGAAATGACGATCAAGCTGCCTGAATTTGACTTTCCTATAGTTTAGGCGTAACGGTTTCACGCGCAATACGGTAAGTTCAAAGGCAATGCACACGGACGGCGCATCACATACAAAACCATCCGAAGTCGCCGAGAAAAGCGGACCTGCAAGCAGTGTAAACCTATAACGACACAATGGCCTAGCTGATTTTACCGGTTCTTGATCAACTGATACGGGCAGGATGCCGCTCCACACAGACCCCATGTACTGAGTTACATTCCACTGGAGGTCATGAACTAAATGTTTTGGTATGAAACAACACAGGCTGCTGCTAATGCACATCACGACACCTAAGCGGCTCAAGTTTCGGATCCCGGTATTGCGGTCTGCGATTGTGAATGTCACATGGCCCATTAATTACCCGTAGTTGCTTCGACCAGGCTTCGGTTTGACCATGTTTTGCTTCGGTTTGACCATGTTTTGCTTTGGTTTGACCATGTTTTGCTTCAGTTTGACCGGGTTTTGCTTCAGTTTGACCGGGTTTTGCTTGGGTTTGACCATGTTTTGCTTGGGTTTGACCATGTTTTACTTCCGTTTGACCATGTTTTGCTTCAGTTCGACCGGGTTTTGCTTGGGTTTGACCAGGTTTTTCTTGTCAACGCAAGCCTCACCTTATACCATGATCCTGGCGTGCCTCCGCTTGCCATGGTTGCCCTGGCAACACCAATACCAAAGTGTGACCTGCAGTGAAGGTAATCAGTGAAGGTAATGGAGCAGAGAAATTCACAAGCCGAAGTAGAGCAAGCAGCTCGACTCGACGCGGCTAGAGAATTGTTTAACCAATGCAGCGTGTACATATCTTTGTTTTTGGTGCATTATCGGCATAGCGATGCTGAGGCCCTCTTGTGCAGTGCAGTGCCAGTAGCCTCACCAGCACACTGAGCTACAACTGTCCTTGTAGCAGTGACCACATGTCATGTCTATTATTTCTGTTTCGATCCCAGCTGTCATCTTATCTCGTTTCCTAGTCTCTCCTGGCTTCTGCTTCAATCTCATCTGTTGGGGTGGATCTGTTCTCTTCGGTAAAAAAAGTTCCCACTGCACGCAACTCCTGCATCTATTGATCATAATTATGATGTTGGCCATGTTGGTAGCACTGTACACGCACCATGATCACTTTCTGCATAAACTGATTTGGTCACACGAGAAAGCTGTGACACAGTCTGCTGGGGTGAAGCGCTTTGAATGTATCAAAATCATGCAATCTCTTTGTGTGGCACTAGGACATGTTTATTCAGTGCATCACACCACACAACACCACACCATGCACAAAACACCACACCATGCATCACTCAGCCTTACCAGTCTCTGAAGTAGATGTAGTAATAGCCATCACGCACAGCCATACCGTGTCCTCCTTCACCACAGATGTGCGTTGAGCTGCTGTTTGGAGCAGTTATGATAGCGTTGTGTGGGTGACCAGGTTTAGCAAAGGTCTTGCCTAACACAAGCAAAAGCAAATAGGAAGGGTTAGACTCAAATGGAGAGCCAATGATTAATAATTTATAGTAAAGTAAGGGATCAAGGAACTACAAGTTACGCTATAATGTTAACTAAGACCACCAGTTACTTGACAATCAGCTCATGCGAAAACGTTTGCACGACACTGAACGACGGTACTGGCGCTCTACAACTAACTGCCAATCAGCTCTACATCCATGTACATACATAATAAACGGGGCAGGCAGGCCGTTTACGTTTCCTGTACCTCTGTCATGAGACTCCGCATAAGCAATACTCATGTTAGTGTAGCCGCTGTGAGAGTAATTGCATTTCCACTCCTGAGAGAGAGAGAGAGAGAGAGAGAGAGAGAGAGAGAGAGAGAGAGAGAGAGAGAGAGAGAGAGAGAGAGAGAGAGAAAGAGAGAGAGAGAGTGAGAGAGAGAAAGAGAGTGAGAGAGAGAGTGAGAGAGAGAGAGAGAGAGAAAGAGAGAAAGAAAGAGAAAGAGAGAGAGGGCGTGTGCGTGTGTTAGAGAGGGAGAGTGCGCGAGTGTCTGTAGGGGTGTGGAAGAAAGGGAAAGAACGAATGTCGTTCGCTACTGAGCCCCGTGCAGCACATGATACAATTCCAGGTACAAAAAAAAACAGCTGGAACAGAGCAGTATCCGGGGGGTTCGGTGAATTCATCAACGGGTGAATCATCTATGGTCATGGTTGTACTGGACCGTATGACTTACTTGGTGATAAAAGCCTCTCATAACACCCTCTGCAGCATCCCAGTGCACTGCACTCAGCCATGCACCACAGTGGTCCAGGTCATTGGGGTTAGATGAGCCGTTCAGACCAGTGAACACAGGATCTGAGAATAGCAACATACGAAACACAGAAGCCATAATAAAATTATTATAGTTCCGACTAGGCCTTTCATACCATTACGTTTCAAGTCGAATACAATGGTGATTGACACGGAAGCCAGCAAGTCCTGAGAATACCGTACGCAGTGACACAAACAGAAAACAACGCCAGTCCTCTGGCACACACGGCATCGGACACACATCCAGAGCTGTATGTCTAGAATGAACATCAGGGGCGTCGGAAGGTATTCGACATTGGTGCGGCCGCATGAGTAGGTGGGGGTCCGGAGGTCTCCCCTCCCTCCCGGGAAAATTTTAGGGAAATTGGGCCCAAATAGCCCAGATTTCATGGCTTCAAAAGTCACAAGATGAAATTATCGGTGCGGCTTTGGCCGGACCTGCCGCACCGGTTCCGACACCCTTGAACACGACATCGTTGCAAGCGTCTTTAGCTCAACGTTCCACAGTACTCATACACACGCACTAGGGGAAAGGGAAATATCAGTCTCAACTCAGAGTGTCGCGTTCTGGGCGATCTTCGTGGGACTGATGTGCTGATCGTAGGGAACCCGAACACAAGTGTCCTGTTGAGCACTCTCTCTTTCGTTGGTGGAGAACTCATGTTATGTACTGATTACTGATAATTATAAAATATCTTTGCGCCTGCAGAGTAGTGACAAAAACGTAACGGTTCCTGGTATATTTATAGTAAAGAAAAAAGGACCAAGAAACTACAAGTTACGCTATAATGTCCACTAACACCACCAGTTACTAAACAATCAGCACATGCGATAACATTGCATGGCACTGACCGACGGCACTGACGTTCTACAACTAACTGGCTTACAGCTCTAGCACATCTCGGATGCGCACTACAACTTAGAACCTTCCAAGCTGGAATGCTGTTGGAGTGCGCATCCAAGATGTGCTAGAGCTGTTAGTTTTAGAACGGTCAGTGTCGTGCATTGTTATCGCATGAGCTGATTGTTATTAACTGGTGTTGTTGTTGTTGTTGTTGTTGTTGTTGTTGTTGTTGTTGTTGTTGTTGTTGTTGAATTCTTTATTCCCACGACGGCACCATCGCCAATAAGAGATAAATTTATGTTGTTGTTGTTGTTGTCGTTGTTGTTTATTTTACTTCGCAGATCCTAACGGGCAGGTTGCCCATTAACAAGAAAGCGAAGGACAAGAAAATATGTGTGTTGTGGACCTTATAGCGCGACTTGTAGTTTCTTGGTCCTTTTTTTCTTTACTTTAAATGGATCCTTTGCTCTCCATTTGAGTCCATGTGTGTGTCTCTCTCTCTCTCTCTCTCTCTCTCTCTCTCTCTCTCTCTCTCTCTCTCTCTCTCTCTCTCTCTCTCTCTCTCTCTCTCTCTCTCTCTCTCTGTCTCTGTCTCTGTCTCTGTCTCTGTCTCTGTCTCTGTCTCTCTCTCTCTCTCTCTCTCTCTCTCTCTCTCTCTCTCTCTCTCTCTCTCTCTCTCTCGATTCATGGCTATTGCCTCAGTCGTCAAAGGGACTTTCCGCATGTGTAACAGCATAAGTCATACTGGATCAAGGTGCAAATCTGCATTACCTTCACACACCTTTCCCACTCCTAGAAACCGGCGGTTCCGGTGAAGTTACTGACTAACGGAATTGAATATATGGCAAGAACTCTACCATGAGTGGTCCAAACATTGCCCAGCTTTCGTAAGTGTGCTCAACATGCTAGTAAGAAGAGTACCAACTCACCTTTAAACATTCCACTTGTCAGGTTATTCCCAGAGGCCACCATGTAGCTGTTAGCATTAGCCGAGTACGCCAGCATCTCCGCTCCACCGCTGTCTTGACCTGCACCGCCGGCGTTTGGCAAAGTCGCAAGCATCTCCCCTCTACCGCCTTGACCACCACCGCCGCCGTCACCACCACCTCCATCGATCGGCCGCGAGGGCGTAGCCGGGATCCTAGTCCATGTCAGCGGGTTGTCAAAGTCGTACGCGGTCGGTCCCAGCAGACACTCCCCAACATCGACAATATACACCTGCAGTGCAGTGCAGCCGCAGCAGACATGACACGCAGAAAGAAACAGTTTAGAGGCCATCCATTTATCCATATTTTTCACAGAATGAACTTTGAAGGTTTACGTATGTCCCTCCCCCACCCACCCTCTTGAGCAAAAAATAGATTGACTTTACATGAATGATGTTTTAGCTATCAATATTTTTCAAAACGAAAATCTTCATGGGCCCAACCATAAACGGAATGTTTTTGTTTCGTAAAAAGATCGATAATAATGGACGGCCTTTGGCTTTGCCGTACCACGTACATAAACTTGCACTTTCTTTCACAATAGCCGCTATCCGACGTATGTACATTGCTGTATATTTATGATCCTACCTCAATTTGTGTCTGTCCTGCTTCCGCTGCTAGTGCTGCTGAGCGTTGGACGACCACGGCCACAAGAAACACGAGGAGAATCAGCAAATAATTATTTTTACCCGCTCGCCAGCCTTTGAAACACAGAATCTTCATTGTAGCAAATCCATTCAGAACTGAACGAAAATTTAGGATTACACTGTAGGCCATGGTAAAAAATATCTTTGATTCTCAAGTACGCGCGCATCGATTTTTGGTGGCGCACCGACGATTTTTTTTATTTCTATGCATGCATATGCGTGCATGAAAACGCGGTCAATGCGAAAGGCATGAATCCAGGAGTAGTAAAATACCGGTATTTTTCTACTCCCTGGCCTGAATAATAAAATAATTATAAATTAATTATGAACCTGTGACGTACACATGTGTGACCCTATCTTTGGAAATAAAAAAATTGTGGGAATTAAAATAAAAAATCGCTCGCTCGCACCGATTTTCACAGGCTCATGACCTGAGAATCAACTTTATTTTTTACCATGGCCTTATGTCTGGCAAAGCCTGTATACCTACATGTGTCAGCGACCGCAGCAGTTGCTGCTTCTGCCTCTGCTGCTGCTGATGATGTATGTGCACTGGAGGTACTGCTCCTGCGTTGCTCTCGTTGCCTCCTGTTGGCCTCCTTGGCATCTTCTTTCTTTTGTCTTTCTTCTTCAACTCGCTCCAGGGCTGTGAAGAACTCGTCGCTTGTCAAAGTACGAGCCTGGCTTGCTGCAGATGGAAGGCGTCTCGGTGTCACAGCTGGCGTCATGAAAATTGATGCAGTGCTGGGACTGATGACACCGGCAGTAACCAAGCTGGTCGCCGATGGCATTTCAACGAATCCCGTGTCCTGTGTTGGTGCTGCTCTAGCTGCTTTCCACATGTCGTATCGTGCGTCCGGCACATCATATCCTTCAGCTAGGCGCCTCTGGAACAGTGCTTCCTCTTCTGGGCTGAGTGGTTGCATACCTGATTCAGCGCGATGAACTTCATATGGTGCGAGGACATGCTGAGGAATAACCCTTCGGTCCCTTCGGTCCCTTCGGTCCGTAGGCCGTATACCCCCGTTACTTTAAAACTTGCCGCCATGATGTTGGCGGGGGTGACGGACTTCGTGAATGTGTCAGCAAATATTGGCAGAAAGTCTGACAGGGCGAGACTATGGCTGGGCTTTAACAAGCGGGCAGCTGCACTGGTGCTCTGGTGGTGTGCTCCCATTGCACTGAAGACAGTCTTGTCGAGTGGCTGCAGGATGTGGGTAGTCTTGGATGGAAGCGCAATGAAAACAACATTAGACTTCCTCGCCAGCTCGAGTATCTCCACGCTAATGTGGGAGGAATGATTATCCATCAGTATCAACTGGGTCTTCTCCCGGGATGTTGACGTCAAGAAGAGATCCTTGAACCAGCTCTGAAAAAGCTCTCTGTCCATGGACCCAGTCTTGGATGTGCAGTAAATTGCGCCTGGTGGTCCATTCTCCACCAGGCGTGTGGTAAGCTGTGCACGGTTGTAGATAAGCTGAGGGGGCAGATGGTTGCCGCAGGCATTGATACAAATGTTGGCCGTGATGTGGTCATGGCTGCGTTTGTGCTGCTGCTGTGCCCTACTTGCCCTAGCCGTCACAACTCGCTTGGGAATGGGGTCGGGATTGAATCCCTTCTCATCAACATTCCATAATTGACCCAGAGCGATGCTGTGCTTCTCGATAGTGGCCTCCAGCAAGTCGAAAAATGCACTAATCGCGGCTGGATTGGCATTTCTTGCTCTGGACTCCTCCAGAGATGTTGGTCTTTTTGTTGTTACTGTAGGGTTTCTCTTCTTGAATCTCCTCCGCCACATTGTGGTCAGTTTCTGGCATGGTCGTCCTGTCTCCCGGCGTACAATTTCAGCGGCCAGTGCGAGGCATGTGGCTGTGAGCACAGGCAGAACACGACAGACACAATTGTACATTTCTCACAAATATACTTGGGTACACTGGTTGGATCCTAGTTTTCACATTTTGTAATGCTGCACTGTTACTAATCAGTACACTGTGGTTACTGGTAAATTGGTACTGGCCCTTTTGCATATGGACAGTCCGGGGTGCTGCCATCGAAATGACATGAGCAATTTTTTTAACAAAACAGGAGAGTGGAGCAGACTCCCAGATTGACCTGGCCGTGATTATGTCTGACACATATATGTATCATGTGGGGGTTTCCCAAACCGGCACCGGCAATGTATGTCTGTGTGCATTGCACACGCTTCGTCTACATCTTGTTTCCTGATGTTATTTTGGGCCCTTCGAGGGCAGCACCCCTGACAGTCCATACAGAGTGCAAGGCTGTGGTAGTGTGCTTCTCACATTGACCGTACATTTATGGTTCCCACACAATATATGTATATCTTCCGAATAAATACTCAGGAAATCGCAACCCCATGCATGCAACAGTGCTTGGTTCAACATGGACTGGTACCTTCATAGCAAGTAATAATTATTATTAATTTTGTTCAAGGGGATTGTAATACATGATTATGTCATAGACATTCATGTACAGATGAAATTTGTCCGCGAAAATGCATGCACAAGTGCGTGGGCGTCGAGAAGAAGCCGGAAATCCGAATGCACATGCGAAAAATAAAAATTTGAATTTCCGCGGGAAACCGCACTTGAGATGCACGTGCGGGGCCGGGGGAAGAACTAAAATAATTTGTAACGAAAGTATTTTCACTCAAGAGCTCACCTCTGCTGATTCCGAAGCCTGAGTTTGCCAAGGAGGTGATGTATTCCACGAGTAGGTCTTCATGTTTCTTCGCAAGAAGTGGAGCAGGGCCAAGTCGCGATGATCTCCCATGGAGCCGATCATACAAAGTAGATCTCTTCACCCCGAATTGTTTGCTCGCTTTGCGAATGGAGAGGCCGGCGTTGCATGCCGCCACGGCTTCCTCCATTGTGGAAATTATAAAAATGCTTGGTGAACGAGTTGTGTTGGGTGGTTTTGTGACTTGTGGATCTGGGGATATCATTTCCTGGAAGTGTTTCCATTTGGTTCGTCGCAGCTGAGGCCCTCTCTTGCCGCCAGGACTCACCAGCTGAGAAAAATGCGCGGGAAATTTAGCTGTTCGAGACGTGTTAGAAGGGATGAGAAATGTCCCTTTGTTCTGGCTCTCACGTACTTTCTTTTGACTTCAACTTGCTTGGGGATGTTGGCTATTGTGCTGACAACAGCCTGTGTCGCTTGAAAGTGTTTCAGCTGGTGCGTTCGTGTTTCTGGAGAGCGAGTTCTCTTCGTTGTGACTAAATTTCACTATAATTTCGCATAAAATAATTCATCGGCACCGCATGCTATTTTCCTTTGATCAAAATTGAGCTGGCGATTTGTGGCTTCGTGTGCTGTCAAATCCTACCCGAGGGTATCATCCATGAACATTTGGGGGTAATTGCGATAGTAACTTCAGAGAAGTAAAGTGTCCGGGCATCGATCACCTGTCCGGGCACCGATCACCTGACTCTACGTAGTGAGTACATGTACAGCCACCGGCGCTAGGCACCGGCGGATTATGCCGGCATAATTATTGGCATTTGGTGGATGAAACTTTGGAGCATAATTTAATTATTTGGCATCCTTTCGGAGGTAGGAGCATAACTACATGATTGTACCACAGTTCTGTAGGCTACACATAGTCCATCGGCCAAGTCTCAAAATCGAAAGTGGTGATGCACTGAGCTTCCAACTAAACGCGACCATACCCAGCACGTAGAGAATATATCAGAGAACACTATTCCGTTTGTTGGACGTGCCGAATTCAGTCCAGGGCGTCGATACGAAGCGTTCTTCGTCGCCGAGTTTTTTTACTGTGCGCTCCATTTGAGAGTGCGCAGAGTTCTGATCGAGAGTTTTTTGAGCAGATTTTCAAATTTTTGAGGCTGTCAGCTGACAGCTGTCAACCCTAAATGGCACTTAGTATGTGACAGGCAATAGGTTTTGGTGCCTCCGTATGCCTTCTAATAAGTTCTATCTTCCTTCGTTTCACTTCGCTGCTTCGCCCACCACCTCTCAGGAGATGACAGCGTACCTGCACTAGTCAGCTCTCGCTAACCCTGTCTCTCTTTCTCCGTCTTAGCGCTCGTCATTCGTGTCCTTCTGCTGGGGCGAGCTTGATACTGTTGTGTCGTAGTTTTTAGGCAATAGTGGCTGTTGTTCGCGTGACGATCAGGATTTATGGAGAAAGACGACGACTCGCCAAGTTCCCATGCAGCCACAGACGGCGTAGCAATTCTTACCGCCAACCCTTCGAGCAACGGAACCGGCCTGAGTTGGAAATCGTGTCTGTGTAATTGTGCCACGATACGGATGAAACACACAGGCTCACATGTGACGAGATGAAGATAATCTCAACAGGCTGACGGAAATCCAACAGGCTCACGGGAACGCTGCAGTTATGGTCGGAGACACGGAGTTATTTAGTCACTGGTAAATGTTGCATCGAGAGCTGTGTGCTCTAACACACTTGTAAAAATCATGAAAAAGCGAAAATAATGCAATGGTGGGGCTGAGTGGTGT
Source organism: Sycon ciliatum (assembly GCF_964019385.1). Taxonomy (NCBI): domain Eukaryota; kingdom Metazoa; phylum Porifera; class Calcarea; order Leucosolenida; family Sycettidae; genus Sycon; species Sycon ciliatum. Next base: position 4,839,714 of record NC_088648.1, on the reverse strand, counting down.
TCTGTGGAGGAGACGTCGCTGTCTCAGTATTCAACGCCGGACCCTGTATTTCAAGTCTGTGGTCATGCTCGATCATAAGTTCCTGTATGGCTCCAGTGCCTTCTCAGCATTGTTGGCGGGTAAGCACCTGGATCGTGTCCAAGTACTGCGGCTCTGGTGGCTTGAGGGATGTACGGGTGCTCGCCGTGCACCCCTGCCGGCAATCTGCTAGTGAAGCTTGGTACCTACTGTGTCCGGGAGATTTTCATCCAGAAGCTGATCTTCCTAGGCTGGAGCTGCTGCTACTCCTGTGCTAGCCCTCAACCACTGGCGCTCCTACTCGGCTCCAGTGTGGGCCATTAACCACCCTGCCTGATTTCGCACTGTTGCTATTCCACACCGTCAGCATTTAACTCTGAGGTCAGACCTTGATCCCTCCCACCATATGCTATCTGTCTGTCTGCCTCTCTCTCACACACAGATGTGCGCGCATACACACAAACACACATGCACACACACACACACACGCACACACAGTGACACAAACATACACATAGCCAACTTCTCTGTGTTTGGTGATCATCATCTGTTTTCTGATGTGCAAGCTCACCTCTGATGCCGATTATTTCCTTGCTTAGACCCGGTCTGCTATTAGACCAGTCTGCTCTCCCTTCACTCGCTTGTAAATCCTACTTGGAGCAGTAAGGTTGTGTCACTGCTCCTACTGATGTCATTGTTGTGAAAGCAATATCATCGCCATTGGTGGTACTTTTCCACCGTGCATGAATCATTTTAAACAATCATCATCTATGTGTCACGGCCTAACCATCCTCGTTACTCCCCTCATCGTGACTAGTGCTGTACCTTTGAAACCTACTTTGCTTCAGTGTATATTCGCTCCAAAGCTCTTGTTTTGTTGCATAGTGATCTGACGCAGTGTGCTATAGCCTATCGGGTAATATGGATAAGATTAGTACAGTCGGCATCGCCTATCGAGTGACCAGGTACATGTATAAGGATACTAGTACATGCATACCGGCTTAATGATATCGGAACACAAATAGCACTATGTGTGCAATATTCCTTTCTAAGCTCACGCTGTGCGGTGCAGATAGGTCATGTGTCGTTGCCAACTTGCCGCATGTGCATGTGCAGCAGGAAGGCACCACATGTCGACTACTACTTATACTGTACAGCATTGTGTGCTTACATGCATCTACGGCCTTGTGGATGCAATTGAGTCTCACATACATGTACATGAAATATTGCTTGTAGCGCGGCATCAGGTGTTAACATACAATGGCTAAATATTTTTCTCGCAATAATGACCGTATTCACCACAAGTGTGTTTATGTCCAGAGCCAACCCAAGTCCTGTATTATTTATGACCATGACAACAAGACTTCCGGGCTGAAATTCTTCTATGACAGGCATGAACACTTGCCTTACAATTGTTCGTGATTGTACGAAGTACATATTCGCTGTTGCATCAATTTTGCACCATTTACATTGTAGTGCCACTAGTGGTATCACCTGCATGCGTATTGAGTCAAACAAGGTTACCTCTGCCTATAATTATGCTTATCGTGGCTATCAAGAGCTTCGATGTAAATTCCCAGCTGACGAATGGTGTCCAGCTTGTGTTCAGCTCAGCTGGCACTCACAACTCATAATAATTGCGTTCTAGACGCCAGATGCCGGAGATGTTTCAGCTACAATTTAGACAAAACGTCCGTGTTCAAGAAAGCCGTCACTTCATCTTCTGTCCATCCTCAATAGCACGTTCAAGCAAATACGTCTGAAACACAGTAGCGACAATCCGACAGCGGCGACACGCCGTCTTCTCCGAATGAGCTTCTACCGTTCTAATTCAGATTCCCCCAAAAATGTCAAAATAAATAATAGATTTCCGCCAAGCTCGCTAGAATCTTGCGAACCGTCAACATGCAGGCATTTCAAGTGTTCGAGCGTGCGTAGATTCTGCTCAGCGGCTCAAGAACATTCGCCAAGCGAAAAAAAGTCGATGAGAAAGATGTAATGGTGGACGAAATTACGAAAATCGGAAGAAGGTATTCGACCCAGTTCGACTATCCTGGACTGGATTGGCAACGTCCAACAAACGGATTCGTATTCTATGGGGTCTCATGAGCTAGTGTGCCAAAGGGCGTTTAGTTGGAGCTTCAGTGCATCACCTTCGCCGAAAGAGGCCCTTTCTGAGATTTGGCCGATGGACTAACAGTGTACAATGCACCTGATCAGTGCTGGTGAGCTCCATGGTAAAGGGTTCGGTGGTCATGCAGATAGTGTTTTCAGTGAAAAGCAAGGTAGAAATCATGGCAATACTATCAATAATAATTATTATTGTATGCTCGAACTCGTCTTCTTCAAAGTTCTTTCTCACACTGATACAGTACAATGTCATGTAGCAAAAGATGCGAGTGAATCAAGTACAGTCGTCCCTCTCTAATCCGGCACTTGTTAATCCGGAACCCTTGCCAACCGGCGCACTTTCTGATGAAACCGATTTTTTTCGTTCAATTCCTACATCGTAATCCGGCACTTGAATTCCGCCTCCGGCAGTGACTTTTTGAAACGAATCGCTCAAACTGCACGTAGTTTGATTTCATAATCCGGCAGTCGTAAATCGCGTTCAGTTATCGATCGAATTTGACAACTGTACTCGACCTCGCGCGGGAGAGTTCAGTTCGGTTGGTTGTTAGGACTTTTCCGAACCCGAACTCAATTTATACAAAGAGAAAGACCAAGGAACTACAAGTTACGCTATACTGTCCACTAACACCACCAGTTACTAAACAATCAGCGACGATGCACGACACTGACCGACGGTACTGACGTTCTACAACTAACTGGCTAACAGCTCTAGCACATCAGGCTTGAATGCGCACTCCAACAGCCTTCCAACTCTGGCACAAGCATCCCGCGCACTTGCTGATGCAATTGTTTGCTTCGAAGGACATCCGTCGTTCGACCTGCATGATGTCGACTGCTTGCGTGGCCTTCTCAAGAGGGTCAATGTTGTCCAGGAGGCAACTGCTAAGCAGTCAACCATACTTTCTTATTTTAGCAAGGAGTAGTGTCCTGCCAATTTTCAGGTCTGTGTGTGTGTGTGCGTTTGTGTGCAAGAGTACATGTGAACATGTTCTCTGTTTTACTTTATCACTAAGCACTGTGTATATTCCTGGAGAACAGTTGAGAATATAAAGTTGTGCATCAAATACTTGGATCGACATGGAAAAACCCTGCGTTTTGACGTATGACACATGCATGCAATTGGGTAGGGCCGGATCAGAGGGCAGGATTTCTTAATCAGCAGAAAACGCCGTAGCAAAAGGTGCCGGATTATTAGAGAGGGACGACTGTATCCCGCGGCCCGGGGGGGGTAGTGACGGGTACCGGGTAGTCCACAAACTGACTCTGCGTACATGTCATGTACATTATTCATGATACGAAGTCGTGACCTCTGGATTTTAGCAGCTAGCCGTGCACACGTGACTGTGTAGGCTATATTTTGCTCTAATAATTAAAAAAAATGAGGTATAGTTGATGTTCGATCATGATGGAAGGACTTGGAGAGGTGGAGCTACGGGAGAGATGAGCTGATTATTCACAGGGTGAGGTTGGCATCGGTTGGACGAGTATGACGATTAGGAAGACATTTGAACATGATAATTTTCAAAGGTAACTCAAACTAATTTGGCAATAAAAAAATATTTATTGCAAAAGAAGTGTCAACTAAATGAATAGAAGAAGTAATATTTTTTTTTCTTTTCCATGTTGATCTCTGGCATACGAGTACATGGACACCTTGTTACAGGGATACTCATGTATTTTGTTGTACATGTACTTCTGGCCACTTGCAAGTACGAAAAACGCACAATTTTCCGAACTTTGAGGCTCCATAAGTTCTAGGCACTGGCGGATTATGCCGGCATAATTATTGGCATAATTTGGTGGTTGAAAATTTGGAGCGTAATTTGGCATCCTTTCGGAGGTAGGAGCATAACTGCATGTACATGTACATGATTGTACCAGTTCTAGTACATGTACATGTATGTAGCGGGCTACACAATTGTGTACAATGCACCTGATCTGTGCTGGTGGTCTGCGTGGTAAAGGATTCAGAGGTCATGCAGATAGTGTTTTCAATGAAAAGCAGGGTAGAGATCATGGCAGTAGATTATCGTATGCTCGTCTTCTTCAAAGTTCTTTCTGACACTACTATGATACAGTACATGTAGCAGAAGATGCGAGTGAATCAGCCTTTATCATCAGGTATCCTGGGGCGGACAAGATAGTGACGGTCGGGTAGTCCGCAAATTTCCGCGTACATGTACATTATGCATGTTACTTCGAAGTACGAAGTCATGACCTCTGGATTTTAGCAGCCATGACTGTGCACTGCAGGCTATGGATATTGCTCTAATAAGATATACTACAGTACTACAGTAAAACCTGTAACTAACGACCACCGTGACTAGCGACCGGCCTGCTACTACCGACCACTTCGTCAGGCACGGACGGTCTCACGTTCAAAATGCACTGTGACTAGCGACTACCTGCTGAACGCGACCAGCGACCGCCTTTTCTTGTCCCAATGTCGAATTTTGACCCGTAACTAGCGACCGCGATGTAGCAAATCAAACATTGCTCGAAGCTCTTTCTCGAAATTTTGATGATTTTTTTTTTTTTTTTTTTACTATTGACACAGCCCTAGGACATACTACTGGAATACAGGTGGAGAACAAAAAGAAACGAGGAAAAGGACAAAACATGGTCATTTCGATACTACAGCTGGACAAATGAACGCAGTCTCATTTTTACTGTGGAATCAGTGTGGACTGCACTACACCTGTCATAATTTCAAGTGCTGTCAAGAACAAACATGATAGGAAACGTCTTGGAGAGCGCACCCAAAGCGCTCTTTGATCGATGATTGTTACTACTTGAAGGAGAAACTAACTGACTGAGCGGCTCTCTGTCGAAGTGCAATCACACAGCTCAGTCACCAGGTCACACTGACAGTCTGTGCTGGCTAGCTAGCATGCTACGGTACATGTACTCACCTGTACGGAACACAGGCCAGGATACGATGGCGGATAATATTAATAGTCTACAGTCTACTTTCAATAAATCGTGACGCCATTTTGTTTTAACATGAATATCGCGGATTCAGTTATTATGAAGGAAACAGTTGATATCATCCAAATAATTATTTGTTTCTCCTACAATAGTTCCCATCCGGTGCTGGTGTTAACGTGGGGCCTAGTGTCGCGGATCTCGATGGCTTCACGTAGTTTGCGGCGGGCTCTATCTTTGAGATCCGCGACACTAGGCCCCACGTTAACACCAGCACCGGATGGGAACTATTGTAGGAGAAAAAAATAATTATTTGGATCATATCAACTGTTTCCTTCATAATAACTGAATTGGACAATCATTATAATGGAATAGCCACAGAGCCGTCGTCCCTGAATTCGAATCACTTATGTAACAGGTAGCCGAGTGGAAAGCCGAGTGGGAAGCTTCCCTCACTGACATGCCTCTTGCACTGTTGCAGTATGCATGCACGAGGTTAAGACATAGGTGTGAAATACATCCTTCACACATACAGGTGTTAGGAAAGTGAAAATGACTGAATGTGACAATATGCTTTGGTTACGGTGGTGAATATCTCACCTACACCTTTGAAGCTCAACTCGCTGTATCTGTCATTCGTAATGCGCCAGATCATGCTGTGTTTGGCGGTAGGATTTGTTCTTACGGTATGTTTTGGCGCTGGCGTTAAATGTCTCACTTACACCTCTGCCACTGATTCTACTATGCGGGATTATGCTGTTTTGGCGGTAGGACTTTGGCATAAAACTGCTTCTTTTTGGCTGGCATGGCATCATTGTTTCATTTCGTACCTGACGATGGCAATTTTGCCGAAATGTTGTACATAAAAGGAATCGGTTCGGTTTTGCAGTGCTGTGGGAATGGGTGTGTCCACCGTACGTCTCTCTACGGATGAAGATGCAGGATGCATCGACTTCTCACTCATCATGCATGTTATTAGAACTGATGGAAATGAATGTTTTTCCATTGATTGGCTATAGTGTTTTACGTCGACCCTGACAGCTACAATGCCCAACCATACAACAACGAACTGATCGGCTACATCACTGTATTGCAAAAAGTTTCCATCTGTTCGAATAACATGCCCTGAGCGAAAGAAATAAACTTTCTCTTTGCATTCGAGGGTAATAAGACTAGGTACCGGCGGATTATGTCGGCATATTTATTGGCATAATTTGGTGGTTGAAAAATTGGAGCATAATTTGGCATCCTTTCAGAGTTAGGAGCATAACTACATGATTGTACCACAGTTCTAGTATGTAGGCTACAGAATTGTGTACAATGAACGCACCTGATCAGTGCTGGTGGTCTGCATGGTAAAGGGTTTGGAGGTCATGCAGATAGTGTTTTCAATGAAAAGCAGGGTAGAAATCATGGCAATACATTATTGTATGCTCGAACTCGTCTTCTTCAAAGTTCTTTCTCACACTGACACAGTACATGTAGCAGAAGATACGAGTGAATCAGCCTTTATCAAGTATTCTGGGGCGGACGAGATAGTGACGGGTAGTCCGCAAAACTCCGCGTACATTATACTGTATAGCAGGAAATTTTCGGACGGAAATATTTTCGGACAAAGCCAAATTTCGACCATTCGTACGGATTTTATTTTCGTACAGTGCTGCAAGCTAGATGCACATATGTACATGTCCGCAACCAATAACCATGTACAGTGTACTTAAAGTCACATGAACAAATTTTAGTACGGAATTAATTTTAGTACAAAAAGGCCGTGTACGAAATCGTACGAAAATATATTCCGTCCGAAAATTTCCTGCTATACAGTACATTATGTATGTTACGAAGTTACGGATTTTAGCAGCCATGACTGTGCAGGCTATGCACATTGCTCTAATATTAAAAAAATGGGTATAGTTGATGTTCGGCCATGATGGAAGGAGAGGTGGAGCTACGGGAAAGATGAGCTGATTATTCGCAGGGCGAGGGTGACATCGGTTGGACGAATATGACGATTACGAAGACAGTCGAACATGATAATTTTCAAAGGTAACTCAAACTAATTTGGCAATGAAGAAGTCTTTTTTACAAAAGAAGTTAACTAATGAATAGAAGAAGTAATGTTCTCTTTTCCATGTTGATGTTAAGCATACATGGACACCTTGGTATGGGGATACTCATGTAACATTTTGTTGTACTTCTGGCCACTTTCAAGTACGAAAAAGGCACAATTTCCCGAACTTTTGAGACTCCATACATACAAAAAAGTGAATATGTATCCCCGCGTGCCAAAGCATAATACATGTAATTACTCAATCTTCGGACAGCGCCCTACATGTACATTACAGAGAGGCAGTATGCTATTAACCCTGCTAGAGTTCTCGATCCTTGGGATGGGCAGAAGATACGAGTGAATCAGCCTTTATCAAGTATCCTGGGGCGGACGAGATAGTGACGGGTAGTCCGCAAAACTCCGCGTACTTCCTTTTTTGGCCATGTGCCTCCGAGCTGCAACCAAACAAGACAAAACTTTCCTTTTTGTGCCTTTTTCTGTACACGGGGATTTTGTCAGTTAGCGCCCATTTCCTAAAGATAGCAACTTTTCTCAACTTGACCGGTGACAATATTCATGACAATATCCTGGTAGGATTAAAGAGCTGTGCAATTGTGAACAAAATCGATCGGGCCGTTTTTTTATTTTCCGATTCGGGCTTAAGCGCACCCTCACAAATAAGCCTATCGGCTTATAAGTGAACCTAAATGCAATTCCATCCGCGACACACGGACGCCACAAAACACCATGTTCACAGAGTTTAATGCAACTCAAGCGTATGCGGCAATGTGTGAGACAAAACGACCTGCGAAAATAGCAAATAACGCAAAAACTAACCCATAAGCGCTTGGGCATGTACTGTATGTGGGTCAATACGGTAAGCTCGTTTTCGGCGAATTTGTCGGCTGGCCAATTTGGGGAAAGCCTATCTATCACTGATACGGGTACGGGTACGTTTGTTGCAACGCACGGTTGGGATGTCGAGGGTCTGCTGCTGTTTCGGCATTTGCATTGTTTTTAGGGACATAATTCCGACCCTCGCGACCCGTTAGGCTCCTTCTTGCTCAGTGCGTTCACACCGAACGCAGGTGCCGTTGCCGTTGCATCGGCAACAGGCGGCACTCTGCATCGGCGGGTTTGCAGGAGATGCAAGGTGAATCTGGAAAATCCACAGAAAACTACAGAGGTGTAAAAACGTGAAACACTCACCGCGTGGTGACGAACAGATATCAGGTGACTTAGTGGTGGCTTTCAGGACTGAGACTCCCGGCCCGGCCCTGGGTGATGAACACAGCCACCTGTGTAGACTGTAGTGCGCCCAGCTACAGAGTGACATGCCAGACCCGCGGTTTGTGCCACTCCCAGGTAGGCCCTTCCACATTATGTTTTGCACTTTTTTTGCATTTTGGGGAAAAAGCATTCTCGTTCGATGTCGAACATTTTCTTGAATTTTAGGCCTAAAAACACATTTTTGGCATTTTACGGGGCTAAGATTATCGTTTTCTGCGGTCTCAACTCAATTTTGTGCAGACCCCACAGCGATTTCTGGTTCCCAAGTAGATACCTTACAATTTTTTTGAATTTGACACATACCGGTAATTTTGCAGGTGATTCGGGAAGAATTTTAAAATTTTCTGGAATATTTCAGAAATTTCACAAAAACATTTTTGGCTAAAAGATCGCATTTTGCATTTCCATTTTAGCGGCAAAGAAAAGCATAATGTGGAAGGGCCTACTCCCAGGTGCACGCGATCAGGGCTTCATTCCGATGATGTCATCATGAGGTGGGCATGATGTCACTGGCGAGTCATAACGCGTAAGGATTGTCATTTTCTGTGCTATTTCCCCCAGACAAGCCACGTGATCGTTGCCAGATATCGAGCCAATCGGAGCTCTCACAGGCAGGGCCTGAATTCCTGACCACACACTGCCTGCGCCAGCGGCCCTGCTAGACCGCGGTACATCACACCACATACCCATCACGTGATCATTATTGCACAGATTATACTTCTTGGCGGATAGCACCCAAACAAAGAATTGCTACGCAGTTTACTTTTTCATCAGTTTGATCAAGGGAAAAACCTGATGAATAAACTGCCATACTGACAACACCAGGACTTTAAAAACCTCTCCTTGAGTCCAATGGCGCTCCACCACTGACTGAGCTATGGTGCAGTCGTAGTCAAATCATGCAGAGACCGTTCTCAACGTTTTCTCTTCACACATCACGACTCACACCTCTGGCGAAGCCACCAAGGATGCACTGAGGCTGGCCGCGGACGCAGCCCGCCCTGCTGGCATACTATACACATACCTTATACCTCACTCCATATACACTTACAGTCTTAGGCATGCTCTCCCTTAGTGGTGTATATATCTCCATATACACCGCTAAGGGAAATTAGCAGTAGTTGTCAGCGAGGAACAAGCCATTAGGAGGTCACACACGGTGAATATGGAGAAGTAAAACAAAATTATTATAACAAAGGAACTTCGTGTATATCGAGATTTATACCTCACTCCATATACACCCACACTCATATACCAGATCTCCCATGAAGTTTATAAATTTCCATATACATATCCACTGTTCAATATACACCACTAAGGAGGTACATGTATATACACCACTGAGGAAAACTATCAAAAAAACTCACTGCGGAGCTTTCTTTCTCTAAAAAGGAGTGAATATAGCTTTCTTTCTCTAAAGCTATATTCACTCCTTTTTAGGGAAAGAAAGCTATATTCACTCCTTTTTGCTCTTGAGCTTGCGCATGGAGAGGTATAAAATATTATAACAAGGGACCTCGTGTATATCGAGAAATATGGACCAGTTATAAAAACCTCGGCTTCGCCTCGGTTTTTATACTGGTCTATATTTCTCGATATACATTCGGTCCCTTGCCATAATATATACATACACATACTATACACACCTCACGTACGAAGCAGGGTATGCAATTTCTTTATCCTGACCATAGTGACAATTTCCAAGATAACGCTCACGACATTAGCTGAAGGATAACCTTCTGTCTGAGATTGTCTTTCCAAGTTTTGCTTGCAAATTAATAATATCATTGTGGCATCTACCACATAATCACTCGCTAGGTCAATGGATGGGATGTTTGGCTGGGATGATCGGGTTTTCCATGTTTTGCTTGGAAAATTGATATCATTATGACATCCACCAAAAACCACTCCCCAAATCAGTGGATGGCATCACCAGAAAAGAATTCTACATCCAACAGAAATTCTCAATAGATTCTCAACGCACGTGCATGGCGACATGTCGTCTCAGCTGTACTATCGACATAGTGCCTACTCGTAACAGTGGTGGGCCATATGAACGTGGGCGCGATGGACACCTCAGGTTGTGGCAAGATACTAGAGAGGTTAAGAAGCACGTTATTTCCGACGTGACGCGAAAGTTCAGCTCGCGTTATTTGGCTCGCACGTCGAAACACAACGTGAACGAACTGCAGCTCACGTTGAAATTTGGAGTTTTACGCCAAATTTGACATGGGATTGCGCGTCACGTCGGAAGCAACGTGCATCTCAACCTTTCCAATATGGAAGAAATGGACATGATGCTCTCCCACATAAAACAAAGGTCGGCAGGAGCCATATCAGATCAGTAGATTAGTACAAGCATCGCTCACAGATCATTCAGGTGAGCAAAGCGGCCATCAACTCAAGCAGCACAGAGTTTCTGTTTGCTCTCGGACATCGGCTCGGCTGATTCGCTCCAAACCAGCACGGTATGTACCGGAGCTACTCGTCATAGAAATGTCATCATGACAACGCAATGATGTCATGGTTACGGTATCTTCTGCGGAGTCGACTTGCTACGCGTTGGTGAGCACTTGTAACTTTAGCCGGGCAACCTCTTGAGGGATTTTGCTTGGCGCGTCAACACCTGTCCAGCAGGAATTCACAAACACACACACACACACACACACACGCACGTACGCACACAAACACACACACACACACACACACACACACACGCATGCATGCACACACACACACACACACACACACACACACACACACACACGCGCACACACATGAGCGCATTCCTACACAAACACACACACACACACATACACACATACACACACACATACACACACACATACACACACACACACACACACACACACACACACAAACAAAATGCATACAAACATTTACGTGCACACATGAACACACACACACAAACCACCACCACCGCCACCACCACCACCATCACCACCACCATCACCACCACCACCACCACCACCACCATCAACCACGACAACCTACCGACAATGCTCAGGATCTGAGACATCAGATCACGAAATGATACGAGTAGTTGCGTGCTGTTGTCTAGACTGGCTTTCAGCTTCTCCCTATCACAGCATAGTCACACAGACGAGAGGGCATACAACGGTGATCGATGAAACACACAGACGTGCATAATTGCGTTATCTACCCACCCAGGTGAACAGATCTGAATTCTGAAGGCACACTGTTGCACAAAGCCTTCACTGAGGCACACTGTTGCACAATGCTGCTCAATGTTGTCATGCCGTGCAACATGCAACGCTCTGGAGCAAACGCCCGAATTCACCCCAGACAAATGTGCCTTTATGAGCCCTCTAGTAGTGACTATTGACAGCATTTCCGTAACCTGGTAGGAAAAATACACAAAATCGAAAAATGAGAAGAGGCGCCACTTTTTCACAGGAGGGCACTAAATTAAAGTAGGAGGTGCTGCGGAGTTACGAGACTCGAACTAAATTCGCTCAGCAGAGTCACCTCGGGCGCGTGCATTTTGAACTCGTTTTTGGGGGTTTTCCCTGACTCGCGGCCCACACAGCCACAGATAGTTCACGTCATCGCAAAGGCATGTTTCTCAGCTCTCATGGAAAAAATTTAAGCGATCTGCGATACATTTTGTTGAAATGGCAGAGAATTTGAATTGGGCGCTCGCAATGCTGGCTTTGGAGCGCCGAATCGCGCTGCGGCGCTGGTTCTGTGGATTCCTTGATGGATTTCTGGGTATCGCTGTGTTCCTCTGGCCAGAAAGCCCAAGATCACCAAAATCGGCCAAAGGACACCAAAGTAACGACCAGATAAGTACCTGGGCTAGCGTAGGCAGTGCATTCCTTGAAATAATTGCGGGCAAAGTGTTAAGCTAGAACCCTGGTATGCATCAGTAGACTAGGGCACACAAACACACATGCTCAAACACACATGCTCAAACACGCATGCTCAAACACACATGCTCGGTGACCAACCTTTCCAGGGTGAGCTTGATCACGGTCTGGCAATGTTCAGAATCAGTCAAAGACTCGGCTACCGAGATGATGCGGGATACACCACATTTGGAGTCTGTATTGGGCACACACACAGACACAGATACAGACAGACAGACACACAAACATACACACATACACACATACACACATACAAACACACGCACACAATACGCATCAAAATTAGTGCATTCTCGCCTTAAATGCCTGCTTCTGGTGTCGCTCGGTTGACAAGACTCGTTCACTGTCAGAGTCGGAGATTTTCCTTTGCTTGATCCCAGTTATAGAGACCCATTCAAACTCAAACTAATGCCTGCAAGGAATCGAAAAGCTCCTCATTTCCTAATTGTTAGAAACGTATGATTTGGAATGTTGGAAACGAATGATTTGGAAATTTTCGCGATGTTCTTCAACACTGGCGTGGACGGTGTAGATGTACTACATTTAAAATTCGGACACGCTTCCAGTTTTACTGCTAGGTCACAAAGGAATTTGAATGATCCAGCCGATTACGACATTTTCTAGGAAGTCATCACCGACTTGCTTCAAGGAACAGTTCGACTCCAGAAGGATCAGACCACCGGTGAGACAGGGGTAGTTTCGGCTTGCCCAAACCTTGCGTCGAGGCACGCACAGAGATGCAGGTCATGACAACGGAGACTCCTTTGATTTAGGCTAAGACATGTGGATAACCCATCAATACAAAATACATATGTGAACAGTCCACGTGGAGATACTAATCGTAAGATAGCTATGAGAACGTTCTAGAACAAAACCATTGCTACTTTGTTGTGTGACATGAGCACAACTTTCATTTTATTCATAGCTATTAGCTATTATCGCACTTTCTGACTGTTTATCATCTTGTTACAGACGTGGATAGTTGCTGCATAACTCGTTCTCATGGGTTTTATTCTCTTTTTTTACATTTTGTATTCAATAGCAGCTATTTTACACAAATATATCTCTAACCATTGGACAGGATATGATGTTCACAGCTTGTAAACAGCAGTGAGCTCACCCAAACCAAGGACGTCTCGTAGCGCTTTCTTTAGCGTTTCCGCTTCCTTCAACCGCAAGTACACGCTGTTCATTAGAGGCACAATACTGGATACATGGGCGATGTCGAACAGTGACTGGATGTGCTGAACAGTCGATTGAAGCGCCTTCAGACTGCGCCGGCTTGTCTGAGGAAAACAGAAAGAGTTGGCACACACAACAATGCCGGAATGTTTTGAAGATGAACGCATAGATCTTGAATCACGGCACAGGAAAGGCAGAGGCAAAACAATTCCTTTTTTTCGGAGCCCTAGCGGCACTTTGAACGCCAGTAATTAACCCAGCTTTGCACGAGGGCATACAGGTTCAACTCCAACCAGAAGGAGAGCTCAAACAAGCCGAGGCGAGGGACTATTAGAAGGTAGAGCTAGGGAACTCACTGCTCATTTTCTCCACTACAGAAAGGTATGGCCATGCCTGTAAAGCGCACAGGTGTGTTTGTACCAGATGCACCTTACGGGTACTACACTTTCCGGGGGGGGGGTACTACACTTTACGGGTACTGCACATTACGGGTACTGCACATTACGGGTAATAATAATACTTTTCTCTAGCGGGAGAAGGATAGCAGCGAAAATACGCCTCCGTTATGGCCAGGTCAATAGCTATTATTCTCCGCTTCCGTGGGACGCCACCACGCACACAATACTGGCGAAAAATTAAATAGATTGAATCCCCAATCTCCCGAAAGCATAACTCGCCTGATACAAAGTCAAAAGAAATGTACTCCGGACAGGCTCTTCTCTCCCATACCCCAACACTCATGCAGAGGTGGATTTCTAGCCATTAATTTCCCAAGAAGTAAAAACAAAAGAAGAAGAAAAAAGAGCGTGCTCCCAGCAGGGCTCGAACCTGCGACATTCGCGTTATTAGCACGACGCTCTAACCGACTGAGCTATGGGAGCTCACTCTGTAAACAATATATCAGGGTGGTCAAATAAAAAAGAGAGAGAGAGAGAGACGCCAGAAGAGAAAAAAGCAGATGAATGATTTTCAAATGGTGAACGGTACTATTCGGCCAATAAATGTAAAGAACTCTTCCTCTCCTCTCCTCCATGCGCTCTCACGAGTCGGCTGTGAATTATTTTATTTATTTATTTATTTCTGTACCTCGTGGCATGTCAAGACAGCCAAATGAATTGAGGAGAGGGATATAAACACACATCCAGACTGAAAATCAGCCAGCCAGAAACAGAGACAGAAATGCAGACAGACAGACAGACAGAACAACAGAGACAGCCAGCCATCGAGAGATAGACAGACAGACAAACAGAGTCACAGATTTCGATTTCGACAGCATGTTACAAGGCAAGGACGCACAGTGCTCCTGAATACGACCATAACCCGGTTGTTGCCAGAGTCCCGGTCTTGCCACCATTTGAACCGTATGGGGAACAAATCCTGGTTCGGACCCTCTTTATTCTAGGGGGCGGTGGTTGACTTTGGATTTTTTTGTGTACGTCCTCGCCTTGCAACATACTGTCGAAATCGAAAACATGTTAATCTATCAAGCAAGGTTTCTATACACACCATAGAGTCACAGATGTAGACAGACAAAGAAATGGAAAAAGAGAACAATACGATAAGGAGAACATTGAGTACCTTGCCATTGCTCGGCTCAACAGCGTCATCGACTGCTTGCTTCCACAGGCGTATGGTCGGGATCACATGATTCCACTGCACGGCACACCAGTTGGCATGGTGATGGGACGATGCTTCCTCCGTTGCCGTGGTGTCGCTATCTACATCGTCCTGCAGAGGAGCCGGAACTACCTTGGTGACCTCTCGATAAAACTGTGCACATCACGACCGGGGAAATAGAAACACATGACAGGAGCAGATATTTCAGAAAGAGTGTGTGATTTTTGACAAGGCATGCATAGGCTATGTTGGATATTCTCTACTCGGCAGAGTAAAATAGAACAGATCATCATAATTCATATTGTCAATGCAAATCCGTAGATCTCCCATATTTGCAACATTTACACTAACGCTATCATCGTTTGGTCCGATCCAGGTTCAGATCTCAGGTCCGTCGGATCCTTCAGAATTAACCGATCACTTTTTGGGGACGGTTGTTCTCATGTTGACGAAGTAAAATATGACGCTGACAGGTCACCCAAAAGGGCGAAAGTGGTACTGATCGCGGGTGTGCGCGTCGTACGAAAAGTCAACAAAAGTCGACTAGCCGTACAACAATGACAAAATGATTTTTACCCACCATATACCCACAAAGGGCACATTTGGATCCGATGGATCCAGTCAACCCTGCTCCCGGGGCAAGGTTACTCGGATCCAAATCGGAAGAATCTGGATCCGGACTCGACCAATCGATCACTGCAGATCCAGTGGATCCGACGGATCTGGATCTGGATCCGACCAAACGAGCCCTGGATATACTGTATTCGGTGGAAAAGAGCACCAACCACCATCAACTTCTACCAGCCTCCAGTCACGCAGAAAAAAGCAGAATCTTCCGTTCAGGGAAGAAGAAAAAAACACATCTATGGCATAAAAAAGTAATGGTGCATAGGCAAAAATATTCACTAAAAATAATAATCTTGGCAGCGGTGGGATTCGAACCCACGCCTCCGGAGAGACTGGAGCCTTAATCCAGCGCCTTAGACCACTCGGCCACGCTACCTGACATGACTCCAAGCAAAAGGTGAAGAGATTCGACATTCAAATCAAGGACACTTGTTGCTGTTGAAATTTTATTTTGTACCGCAGACCAAACGGGCAATGATGCCCACTATTATGATGGCGATAAAGTGACGGCCAAAAGCCAAGGATACAACAAGCAAGCCTCCACGAAAGAGAGAAAAACACTTATCAATCTATGCCACCTACCTCTTCTAGTGTGGGTAGTGCTCCGACAGCCACCATGAGTCTCTCGACAGCACTGGGCAACTGTGTGTGGTCAGACACCGACAGTTGGGAACACACTGACTTCAGACCTGAATAGCGCAAACACAAACACACAATCACGTGCGCACATATACATGTACAAATGCACACATGCATGATGTATGCACATACACATACACATGTCCACCATTGAAGACAATAAACAAGGCCAAAACAAATAATGACCTTGTTTCCGGTCGGCCGACCGGGCCACTTTTTCCCAAATTCTGAAACTTTTCTTGGTCCCAAATGTATACAAAAGGTGGCAATGCCATGTGTGCAAGTGCACTCAACGAGTCATAACTCAGTCAAATCTCAACCGAATTCCACAATCGAAACACCTACAAGGTAGCAGAGATTCTCAGCTGTTGGCTCGAAAACCTCCGGGGTTGATACGAGCTAGAATAACGGAGCTGGAAGGACTCTAACTGTTTGTTTGATTTCTCAGGATGTACGAAAACAGGAATACACCACATGCTGTACAAGAACAGTGAGTCAGTCAACTTTGACATTGATCCTTGCCATGATATATGTACAATGTACATGTGTAGGTGCTCTTGTCCATCAATACCACAACGATTGAGGAACCAAAAAAAATGTCCAAAAAAAGTTTCATTTCGGCCGACTGAGTCTCCTTCTTGAGGGGTTGCCGACCGGAAACAAGCCTATTTTTTGTTTTGGCCTACGTAAGTTATGTGACACACAAATACACACACAAAACCACACAAGCACGCTGCTCATGCATGTGCACACGCCCATGGTCGCACATATACGTACATACACACAGTCATGCAAATACCTGACCTTTGACGCCCATCGCCGGAGGCGATGATAGCAATGCTACGGCAGAAGCCATAGCAACTTGTGCTGGGATTACACCATTCAACAGCTTGCAAGGCTGAAGAATTGACCGTCACTATTCAGCCTGGTCTACACCATACAGCTATTTGGAGTGACATTTTCTGGCCAGTGAATCCCTATTTTTGGTCTTTTCATTTTTTTTTTTTTTTTCCCCCGCACACACATCACACCACATACTCCGGCATGCACTGGCTGTTGGTAACCACCCAGGAGAATGAGAGAAAAGTCAGGAAGAGTCTGAGAAAGAGAAGAAAGACGTGTGTGACCATAATCGTCGGGAATCGAACCCGCAATCTAGTGTCCCATATGGTGCAGTGGTATGTGCAGCGATGCAAATACACACACACACACACACACACACACACACACACACACACACACACACACACACACACACACACACGCACGTTCCAATGCGTACACGCCCACACTTACAAGCTGTCTCTAAAGCGGCTTGCTGCAGTTTCCTGCAAAGAAACATGACATGACACACATACACCATGCAACACACCCGTAGAGTATCACTTACAAAATATTAACCCTTTCAGCACGCATCACGTATATGTACGTGATGGTACATGTAACTGGCCCACGGATCACGTATATATACGTGATGCGTACAGTGAAAATGAACGTACTCCCGAGACATCCGTGGTCGACGGATCTTATCCCTACGTGGACCAGTGACGTGCTGGATGAACGTCGACTGTTCTACGATAGTGCTGACGGGCGCACGTGTGCCGCTATGCACGCGTACTAGTACATAGATGTCGCGTGCGAACATGCATTCCGCAGAAAAAATTGTGAGTGAATAGGACTACTTTTGGAAAATCACGAAAATCACTGGTTTTGGCTCCGCGGGTCAGTTACACACCCTGGCCGTGCTGAAAGGGTTTTAATCAGTTATAGTGAACCTTGAGTTCACCCTTCCTCCAGAGGCTGTAACAATCTGTACCGGAATTTCCGCAGTAACGTTATAGGTCGCAATTTAAACAATCATGATTCACCCTCGTTGTGCCTTATACTACGATGATCAAATCAACCGTGTTAAACAGGCTGGATGTCTGGATTTTGTGACAAAAATCTGGGTGCGACTTATACTCCGTAAAATACGGTACCTTACAACCGAGGTGCTGTACGGTGACACATGTCACATGACTGCTATAGAATAGTGTGGGGTGCTTAAGGATACTTCACAGGCCATAGCACATCATATCCAAGGTATACCGTCAGACCTCGCTTATCTGGTCCTCTTTTATCCGGATCCCTCCCCATCCACGACGCACTCTCTCTGGGCTGTGCTACATGTACAAGCTTCAGTGCATCGAAAGCCCACAACAGCTGACCAACATTGTCCCACCAGCTGCACCCACTGTGGTTCGTCCACGAACCCGACACACGCATGCGGTGACCCATCCTCACCAGCTCCTCAATACCCTACCACCAGCTGCACCGGAGTACATCAGGCGGTCCTTCCCGTTTGCCCACATCAGTTTGTGGAATCAACTGCCACCCTCCCTGTCCCTGCAACGGCTGCCCGCTTCAAGGCAGCTGCATGGAAGCACTTGCTACACACTGACTGGCTGTGGGCTACAGACCACCTCTGAAAGCCACTGCTGCACACACCTGCAACGAAGTTGCCAGCCACTCTGGTCTAGATTCACCCTGCCGTATCACTCGAGAGTTACCCACACATCCCTCAATCTCCCCCTTTTTTCCACTATTATTATTCCCTTCTTGTTTGTTTTGTCTTATTTTTTTATTTCTTTTTTTGTCTTTAGTCACTTTCTTATGTTGGCTCATTATAAACTTATGATTAATATTATTTTGATGCATACATGGCCCGGTGACGCCGAGACCCATGGTCGGCAGAGTCCATGTATTTCATCAGCACAGCTATTAACTGGCATTGTGGATAGCGCCTACCCAGTCCAATGTACTTTTTGTCTTTCAACATGATTTGTAGGTTTGTGTTCTCTTTAAAAAAAAAAAAATCCGGAAGAAAATCATTTATTACCGATTTACAGCATACTATTATTATGCAATGCATACATACAGTATGTGTGTTCATTATCCGGTTCCCTCGCCTATCCAGATATTTTTTGTGGAAAACGGATGTGTGCAGTTAAAAGCGAAATCTGAGTATACTCATATCAGGCCTCAGGTCATACTCCATACAAAGCATCTCAAGATAAAGTTGTACTTGCATAGTCACTAAATTACCAGAATCTTGTGAATCCCACACGGTACTACTGTACTCAGTCTGAGCTGCATTCATGTTGAAGCTACGTACCGCTTGCAGTTGTCTAGGTCGTTCTGCAGCAGCACATTGCTCTTGCTGAGCCGTTCAACTTTCTCACCGAGTAGTGCCCACTGGAGGGACAACACAGCAAGGAGAAACATAGTTGCTGTAAACCGGGAAACGTGTGTGCTCGTTTTGCTTCCCGATTTGCGAGCACAGACAAATATGCACCTGGAGATGTTTGCGATTGGAATCAATTTCCTGAGTTTCTTTACAACAGTTCTACGTTTTGCGCCTGCTTACTTCTGCGAGTTCACACCACCCATCGCATAAACCGCAAAGTATTCCGGATCGCAAAGGGTTCCGGGTGCACAGAATAGCCTCAAAATATAACAAGGCAGATGAGCTGTTGACTTGCAAAAGATTGCATCGCACCACGCTTGATCTGTCACATGTTTCCTGCGGTGCATGCCACATATGAAGCTGCGAGCGCACATCCCCAATATGATTCGTAGGTACTCTAACCAGCATGAACTCTGTTGGCTGATGACTCACTCTATTGTCGTAAAACTCGGACTAACAACAGAACAAAGTGTCCCGCCATTGGGTACTTGTGTATCTTCAGAGTACACGTCGATAAATAGTATCTAGCACACAGAGCTAGAGCCAGGTGTAGCTACTCACACAGTGACATGCATCATGCATAGCTAGCTGACTTGCTAGTTCAAATGAGAGGATACACTTGCCGGCCTAGTTTCTCTGCACTGGACTGCTCAGTGCACAAAGGACGGAGTGGGAAGTGACGGCACACACACAGGGTTGTGCTATGTGGCAAGTCCTGCTTTCCACTGTGCCGTTCATGATGCTACCAAGAGTGCATACCCCCCCCCCCCCCCATGAGTGTGCAACACCCACATACCCTGCCTTCCCCGCAGAATTTCAAGTTGACGTCATTCTTATATGATGCAATGCTAATTGTACCAGTAATTTACGACATTTGTTTTGGGGTGTCAACGCATCACACTTTTTCTTTGCAACATTTTGTATAGGATGAAATGGGGCTTTGTCCACCGCAGGTTCAGGAGATGTCTGAAAATCCGTGTACAGTGCACATTGCATCATAATTGTGCCGTAAACTTGAAAGTCTGTCGGGACAGCACCCAGCGTCGAGTTGCACACTCTTGGGGGTGGGGGTTACGTACTCTTGATGACACTACTACAAAACAACAACCATCACCACGATTACAGTTGGCATGACAGCCGTACTGACCTCAGTGGTGTCCGTCTCCAGAGTACTGTTCAGGACCTCACTCCTGCTTTCAACGTCCGTGTTCAGCACCCTCCCCGCCACTGTGATGACATCATCGCTCGTCGGTGATTGGCTGGCCGCTTCCTGGCCTCGGTGAGGCGGTGATGGCGACTGCGTGCTGGCATGCTGGTGCGGTGCCGATGAGGGGAACCCCCTGTGCTCGAGAAGCGGAGAGGTATGGTTGGAGCTGGCCTCCCGGCAGTCCTGCATATCCTTCCTAGTGTACACAAAGCACACAGTCACAACAAAAACTCTCCTCTCCGTTGCCAAGAGAACTCACAACAATGGAGTAACAGTGCAGCATTGTCTGAGAAGCTGGGATTAGGGGTGCTATACAAGAAGGTGGCTGCTCCCAACACTGAAGCTCACATTTCCTGCTGACGAACTGACACTTGATTGACTTGCAAATACGCACGTCAAATCTTCCACGCAAGGGAACATGTAAAAGAGAACTTCTCCCTACTACAAAATAATCCATCTTGGGCAGGGAGCAGTTATGTCTTGCAAGTGTCAGTCAGTTGTACTTTCGGAACCCGCCCACCCACCCATCCTTTCTGCAGCCGAACGAACTTCAACAAAATAATGACTTCAATCTTCAGCCAGCGTAGTACAGTACTGTCAGACGCCGAAGAGCTAAGCGCCGAAGAACAAACAGGCTAGGAGTACACCAAGCACAGCATACCAATGTATACACGGCGGCTCAACTGCGCATAGACTGTAATACATGAACATAAGAATGGTCTAGGCTAGAAGGCTCACCCCCTCCCAGTTCTTCGGCGACCGACAGTACTGTAGCTGGGAATTCTCCATGTGGATTGAATAATAATTATTTCAAACCAAAATCCCCAGAACCCACCCATCCACAAACATGAATGTCCAACGTGACTCGTCCCCATGGCAACTACCTCATTCCGTTGATGTCGTGTTGCAACTTGTGTATCTGTTCCCGAGATGTGGAAAGTAGACCAAGAGTCCTACAGGTACATGTACAGACAAACACAAACGTGTGCATGTACACATGGACCAATGCACACACGTGTGTGCATGCACATACACATAAAGGCACACAAATAGAGAGGTTCCGCATAACGTAATTACGTTAGTAAAAAACGTAGTCGATCTACGGAAAGTCTTACGTAAACTGCATGCGCATCTGGGTTCCGCCATACGGAGTTTTCAAATTACGTAGCTGCCCTTGGCAACTCCGAACGCGGCAGTGTACGACCAGATCGACATGGGGAGAGAGTCATAAATTTGTACCCCAATCCACTTACGGACCAGCTACGTTATCAGAGCCCTATCTACGTACTCTCCGTAGACAACTTTCCGTAAGTGGAGTGCAAACTCGCGAATTCACGGGTTTTCCCGCCCACTAACGTAAAGTTGCTCAACTTTACGTAGTGAGGAACCTCTCTAATATACACCTCAAATGACCTTATCCGCACGCTTGATGCTGTAGCGCTCTGCAGTAGAGTACCATAATTCCCCGATTATAAGTCCCACTCGATTACAAGTTGCACCACCATTTTTCAGGTTTGAGCCATATTGTTTTGATATATTCACTTCAGTAGTAAGTCATGCTCGATTGTAAGTCACACCTCCTTTTTGGCCTTGAATTTTAGTGCAAAAGGGTGCGACTTATATTCTGGGAAATACGGTACGTTTCGTCAAACCTAATCATTTCAAGTTTGAAATGTCTGTGTGATCACTCACTGCACATAAGGTTGGTCTGTGTCACCATCAGAAAGCCGTCTTGTTCTTGTACCCGGCGCTCTCCACTTCTGTGCAAACAGAACAAAATAAAACAAAAATTCAAATATCAGCATTGCCAGAATGATGTAAGGAAATTTGGTTATTCAGGACACTACTCTTTTCTTTCCAAAACTCAACATTTTCAACCCATAGAGTAACAGAAGGAAGAAGGAAAGTTCCCAGGCACATAGAATATGCTGTATAAATTGACATCGTTGTGCTTTGTCACATTATTGCTGATTTGAGAAGTAATGGTACGAAAGGCCTTATCAGATTTTCAACTGGCTTTGTTTCTTCGCGTGCTAATATGTTCCCCTCCGACCAAGTCTCTGAAGTGTAAAGGAAATACGATCAACACCTGACATGCAGATCATGCACCCAAGCTTACTTTGTGCCTCTCATCTGCATTCTGTGAGTCCGCTAATCGTGCCTTGAGCGCGTCATTATCTCGATTGAGAACGCCAACCATTGCCCACGCCGCGTCACGACCGTCTTTCAGCTCGTCCACCTCACGGCTGTGTCTCTTCAGCTCCTCCAGGCGAGCGCCACTGAGTTCCTGGATCAAACAGAGAAATACAGAGGTGGATATGCAGTCAATTTTGCGTATAACGACACTCGGCGGGGCATCAGAAAAGTGTTCTTACTCGCGAAGTGTCCTTATACCCCAAGTCTCCTTATATGCATACAGGTAGGTGGAACTTTGCTCTGGGCATGGATATTCTGTCGTCGTTCGCGAATTGTCATTATATCCGCAGTCGTTATTAGTGAAGTTGACTGTACCGTATTTTCGCAGAGCATAAGCCGCACCCCGATTTTTTTGTCACGACGTACACACATCTACCCTGTGCTAGAATTTCACGGTTCATTTGACCAGCGTAGTATAAGCCGTGCCGGCTCTTTTCCGGGGTGAATTTTGAGGGTTTTCTTATACTCCAGAAAATACCGTAGCTGATAGTACGCCCATAAGTAGATTACATGGATACCATGGATACGAGACGCAGACATCAGCCCCAGTTAGACTGAGTTTTCCGTATCCACGGCAACACCACCAGCCTCAAGGGTCAGGGGAAAATGCAGCTCCTGAAACCGTGGGAGGTGTAACAGGTGGATTCATCCTCAGATATTCTCTACTCACTATTTCGTACTTCCCGCTTCTTTGCCACAGCCATCAGAACCCATCAGGTTCATTCTATGCTTGTGTCATAGTACGACTTCCGAACATAAAACTATACAACCGTCCTCTAAGAGTGCTTTGGGGACTGTTAAGCCAGAGCAGCTAACAGAGGCGAGTAGATCAGACCCAAAACAAGGTGGTTAAAGATGAGAAATCCATGTTTCCCTCACGCCCGGCCACTAGTTCCCACCTACAAATGGGGCGTTGTTTATCTCGTACCTTGTTTATCCCGACCAGCTAGCAATCTCCTTTTCCCCATTGCATCGATCTACAGTATAAGTAGCGCACATGCGAATTACCTCATTGGCAGCTTGCAGGTCTGTCTTCAGTCTTTTCTGCTGCTGCAACTGCATTGTGGAACGACACATGCACACAAACACATTGGAACAACATGCAAAAACATCGGATACGGAAGTGTAGTGTTGACAACAACAGAGAAAGATTGTGATGAAAGAGAGTGATTCGGACGGAAATGACGGACTGGGCACGGCACAAGCTTGCGCCTGCATATCACGCACCACTTCCGTATAGTCTCTATTACCATGTGAAAGCCACGTTTTCTTTTCAACCTCCCTCCAACCCGTGCTGTATTGGAGACTGCTTGAACAATTTCAAAGATATACTGGGCCATTAGAGTGAGGGTAGCGTCATCACATGACTAACACAGTTCTGCTCAAGGAAATCAAATTGCGCGAGTCAAGCTTGTGCCATGTATCCGCTCACATCCCAGTGTTGCTACTGGAGCGGACAGTGAAATCCGTTGAGAAGTCAAGCGCGGCCACGAGGCGCTGGCCTTGCGGGCGCGGGCACTGCTGGTTCATTTCTACAGTGTGTACTATGTGAACTACAGTTCAAGGAGGAACACTACCTTCTGCCAGCGGAGAGGGCTCAACACAATAATGTGGAGCATTATAACACAAGGCACAAAGAAGGTTTGCAGATTTATCGCAACTCCGAGTTTCTTGCGCAATGCAATCTGAGTTGCGATAAATCTGTATGGTTTCCAGCCGAGTCTCACGCGAACCGTGAAACGAGAGAGCTTGGAAGCTCAGGGCCCTACGCTATGCTTTTTTGCCTTGATGACCTAGGCAAAAAACAGCATAGGGATGTTATAAATTTTTCATTTCTCCTATTTTTTTTCAAGACATAACCTGGGATTCGAACCCACACTATCGCCCTGCATGCATCCCCCGATACACTTCGCATACATACTAATTCCGACGTTTCCTGTGACTGGCGCTGAATCACCCGTTCACGCTTATTTTGGAGACGACGGGATGTCTGTCCTGACGTTTCCTGGGACCGGCGTTGACTCTGCCGATCACGTGCGTTCTGGAGTCGACGGGATCTCTCTGCCGATGTTTCCTGTGACCGGCGCTGAATCGCCCGTTCACGCTTATTTTGGAGACGGCGGGATCTCTCTTCCAAAGTATGTTTTTGCTGACGCATCCTATCACCTATTCGGCAACTAACGTCCATTCTAATTTCATATCCTTCTCGTCTCCCTATTTCTTTCCAAATCTCCCTCTACATCAGGGAGTCGTATACAAAATACGACGAATATTGTGGCCAGCTGTGTTTGATGGTACGGTACGGGACAGATACGGGAGCCGGCAAATATTGTGGCCAGCTGTTATGTACAATCCTGTAGAGCCTTTGTAGTCACAGATACGGGACAGATACGGGATAGCTCCAGGCGTGACACAAACACACAAACAAACAAATACCAAATTAAAGCTGTGTGGACCTTGGTTAGCGCCAGACGTTACTGAAGTAACGCCTTCTGCATGGCTACGGGAATAAAAAAATATTAACTTAAATCTGTCCCCTGTGTGCCTTTTGTGTGAACTACAGTGCATGCATGCGCTGAAAGCAGTCAGGGCGCAGGCCCCGGCAATCCCATTGGATTTCAATGTCCACGACTGTAGGTCTAGGCGTGCACAGCATCTGGCGAGGCATTGACTTTCTAGATAAGATTCCATTGAACAGCACTGGACCAATTCATACAAGAAAATTCCATTCGAAATTTTGAAACACTCCACCACTCCACACTGCGCTCTTGGCCCACATAAATAACACCATAGCGATAGCAAGCCGTCTGGAGGATAGCCAACATCTACCCAAAATCTATTTCCGTAACGATAAAAAAGACTACCAATGTTCCTCTATGAGAGAGTGTCCCCCTCCGGTACATTCACAGCGTGCTCCTATTCGAGACTGGTCCAATAACAGAGAACACATGGTGCTGGTAGCTTGAGAAAAAAACTCCAGCCTCACAGCATTGTGCAGAAACAAACACCCAGCCACTCACCTCATCCCGCATTGTGCCACATCTCTGCTTCTCCTCCTGCAGGGAGTTCCTGTAAGAAGAGACAAGACAGTACAGCCATCTACAACCATTGGAAACTACTAGACTTCTACAAGAACCTGACCTATGATAGTAGTTGTGGACTGCAGTAAGGACTGCAGGAAACTCACACTCTCACACAGTCAAGCAACAAGTAAGGATGTTGATGTTGATGATAGATGGTATTTTCAGACTAAGGAATACAAGTTTTCAGGCTCTTTCCAATCATCATTTCAAAATTCCCACAAGCACTTTCATTGCCTTCTTTCCAGGCGTTTACAGGCAGAAGAAGACACCAACCAATACAATCCTCTTCTTAACAAAGTGTGGGTGATATAGGCAGCAGCAGCAGAAACAGCTGTAGCAGGTAGATTAGCGATAACAAGTACCGAAAGTGATGATTCTCTCGCACATACTCAGTGCAAGTAGAGACATAGCAAACCCAACAATGATAGTCGTCGATGGTGTTACATAACGAGACAAGTGTCTGGTGTTAACAAACAGCTGCATGACGTACTATTCCCACTGCACTGGAACTAGAGAGGACATTATGCCCGTGTGTTATAGGTTTACGCTGGAAGCCAGCTTCTGCAGCAACTACAGTGTAGCTATGTGATTTCCCACCCAAAGTTCAGAACTGGCACCCTGGATCAGTTCCCACTACATCAGTATAGATTACGTAAAGCAGCATTCACACCACTTCCAGGGCATCAAGGGACGTGGCATGCAAGTCCAGGGTGCTAAACGTGCACAACTGTAGATTCCACAGGAAATACCACCAATACTGGCACACTGTACACTAGGCTAGCATTCTCACAACAACAACGAGGCCTATCACTGTGATAATGAATGCAGGGGCATCGCACATGGTACGGTCACTACGGTATTCACCGTACCACTATTTGACAGTAAAAAGCCACCTGTATGGGCAAGTCCACATGCATTCCATCAAGAGTAGATAAACAAGAGTGTGCAACTCCAGATCTCTCCTGCACAATCTCCAGATACCCCCGCCCACGGCGGAATTTTTTGTTGACGTCACCTTTTTTCAGAAGAACGCGCATTTCGCCGCAGAGCAGTGTGAGAACACGTGCTGGGCACCGACCTTGTAGTGTAAAGCCGGCCAAGAGCACGAGGGAAAACTTTCCGAAAGACTCGCAGCTCGTGCGTCGTCGAAAAGGTTACGTCAACAAAAAATTCCGCCGTGGGCCTACCCATCCGCGAGTTGCACACTCTTGTTTATCTACTCTTGATATCATCAAACTAAAGTGATTGGGGAAATCAAATCACAATAAAGAATTGAACACAAAAGCAATACAACATTGGTATTATTGTTTTGACCAGGTGGTGATCAGGGAAATCAACTCAAACTCAACCCCAAACCAATTTGTCAATGATTCAACACAACAGCAACAAAACATTGATGATAACGTTATTATGTTGAACTGGTAGGTATTGGAGTAGAATTTTACCCAAGTACCCAGTGAATCAATAAAATGCACTGATTTTGGCTCTAATTTTCCAAAATATTTCGGCTCAGCCACCCCTCCTCCACGAGTAAATTGTACTTCAGATGGCTGACCGTAGTACACTAAATTACCTTCCGACGCCCCTGGAATGCCTCTGGAATGATCAGCATGTGACAGCCGCGTGCAGCTGGCTGTCTGCCATACTCACACAATACGCCAAACATCGCTTGTCCGCCGATGCCTTTTATCCCTCGGTCAACCCACATACGTTTGCTGGGCTTACCGGCAATTCTGCAGCTCGGTCATGAGCTGCTGATTGACGTTACGACTGTGCTCTCCATCGGCGATCAGTTGTTGTAAGGACCCTCGTAGCTCTGATAAAGCCGTTTGACCAAGAAGTACACCCTCCAGGAGAAGATCTGCAGGTTGAACAATGTAATGTCAAGGTAAACTTGTTACATTCATAACTTGGATATCCGAGTTACGGACACTTCGCTCTACCGGGCACCCTTTGGGCGAGTTTTAGTGGAAATATTACTACTCTTTTGTCATTTTTTTGTGGAAATAGTGACTTCATATGCTACATCTATGACCTTTCCCCATCAACATGTATGTGATTCAGAGTTACGGACATTTCAATGTTACGTGCAGTGCCCGGTCCCGGACCGCCCTAATGAATGAGGTATAGTGCAATAGGCACTTGTGCGTGGATGTGCCACAAACACAACATCTGGGACAAGGTCACCGGCATGCGAGTGTACATAGGCATTCAAAGATGCCCATGTGCACCCGCATGCATACACATACATGTGTGCGCACTCACGCACTCACACACACCATTTTGACCATTTGCCGCCCGTCGCCGGAGGCGATGATAGCAATGCTACAGCAGAAGCCATAGCAATTTGTGCTGGGATTACACCATTCAACAGCTTGCAAGGCTGAAGAATTGACCGCCACTATTCAGCCTGTTCTACACCACACAGCTATTAAGTGGCTTATTCTGGCCAGTGAATCCCTACTTTTTGGTCTTTTTATTTATTTATTTTGACGCACACACATCACACCACATACTCCGGCATGCACTGGCTGTTGGTAACCACCCAGGAGAGTGAAAGAAAAGTCAGGAGGAGTCTGAGAAAGAGAAGAAAGACATGTATGACCATTATCGTTGGGAATCGAACCCGCAACCTATCGATTGGAAATCGCTGCACATACCACTACACACACACACACACACACACACGCACACGCACACATACATACACGCACACGCGCACACAAACACACACACACATACATACACACACACGCGCACACAAACACACACACAAACACACACTCACCGTTGTCATCCAGTATGCTTGTGAGAGGTTGTGCCGACAGGGCACTCAGGCCTTGCTGACGAAGCAAGCGATTTACAGATTCCAAACCCAGGCTTTCGCCGCCACCGCTGTCCATTCCGTTCAACTTCCGGATACTGCCACTACAACGCCGCACACCATATGCACACACACACACACGTGCGAAGGAAAGAATACTGGCACACAAGCACATACAGACACACAGACACACACTCACTCACAGACACACACTCATTCACAGACACACACTCACGCACAGACACACACTCACGCACAGACACACACTCACGCACAGACACACAGGCACACACTCATGCACAGGCAGACACACATAATGCACACAGGACAAAATGATAGCTTTTTCAGATTCCCGTCCTCTTTCCAGGAATAGGTCAACGTGCGATACCGCATTTTGTATTTGCATTTATGGATTCTCCACAGGCCTTAGCCTAAATCGAGGGAGTCTCCGCACAAGTCGCAAAAGTGGATCCAAAAGTCAGCGTTGTTATGACTCGGGGCAGGCTGTGACGTAGCACTTTCAAGCGCTATTGTGAGTTTTCACTTTTCATGCAGGAGGAGTATCAAAGTGCAGAGTGCGGCTGAAAACGACTTACACCGCAACGCAACGCAAACAAGAGGACAGTACTGTTATGCATTTGTCGCATTACTCCGTTGAATAGCCTCATGATATCCGTTCCCCCTACCTGTATCCCAGAATCCCTCCGCGTATGCATGTAGGCTTGTGTATGTGTGTGTGTGTGTGTCCGTGTGTGTGTTTGCATGCCTGGGTGCGTGCAACCGGGTGTGCATGTGTCCGTGTGTGTGTACGTGTGTGCGTGTGTGTGTGTATGCGGGTGTACGAGTGCGCACGTGTGTGTGTGTATGTGTGTGTGTGTGTGTGTGTGTGTGTGTGTGAGTGAGTGCATGTGTGTACATGTGCGTGTGAATGTCTGTGTAGTGTGTGTGTGTGTGTGTGTGTGTGTGTTTTTTGATGTGAGCACATGCAGGTGTTTTGTATTTGTGTTACAAAGGGAGTACGCTGACAACTCAACACATTCATAGTCAGCTGAGTTGCCCGTAGCGTGATGATGCCGGCTCATGAATCATTGCACTGCGGAACCCATGTTTCTTACCAGACAATGCAGCTGTTTTTTCACAAACTCCTCCGGAACAATGGTTACTACTGTGCGTGGACATAGAAATCCAGTGACATGACTGGTGTCGGCACCCTTACTGCCTTAGCGCGTACTGGCAATGTAGTTTTTACAATGCACAATGGCCCAACTGTGCTAGCTAGCTGCTGCAAGGCCAATGCCCCGTGGCTGCTTGACTTCTCAACGGACTTCAATGTCCACAACATTAAAATAAATAAATTTCACGGTTCGCGTGAGACTCGACTGAAGGCCCAGTTTTCCGCATCCACCGTGGGAACGCCACCACCCTCTAGGATCAACATTACGTTGTACAGTCATCCCTCTCTAATCCGGCACTTGTTTATCCGGAACCCTTGCCAACCGGCGCACTTTCTGACGAAACCGATTTTTTTCGTTCAATTCCTACATCTTAATCCGGCACTTGAATTCCGCCTCCGGCAGTGACTTTTTGAAATGAAGCACTCAAACTGCACGTAGTTTGATTTCATAATCCGGCAGTACGATCGTACAGGTGCACTCCTTGCCAGGCCAGGCTAGGCCAGTCTGGTCAATGTTGTCCAGGAGACAACGGCTAAGCAGTCAACCATACTTTCTTATTTTAGCAAGGAGTAGTGTCCTGCCAATTTTCAGGTGTGTGTGTGCAAGAGTACATGTGAACATGTTCTCTGTTTTACTTTATCACTGTGTATATTCCCGGAGAACAATTGAGAATATAAAGCCGTGCACCAAATACTTGGGTCGACACGGAAAAACCCTGCGTTTTGACGTATGATACATGCATGCAATTGGGTAGGACCGGGTCAGAGGGCAGGATTTCTTAATCCAGCACCCTCGTTAATCCAGCAGAAAACGCCGTAGCAAAAGGTGCCGGATTAGAGAGGGACGACTGTATTATATTAGTCTGTTGCCCTTGCCTACCTACCCCTCCCCTCCCCCCCCCCCCCCCCCTCTGTCCACGGTACAAATAAGTGTGCAACAGTTCTGCTGGATATCCCCTTGGCTGCCTCATTCAGATAACTCTGGTAAACGTCGATACTTCTTATCCACTGACGATGTTGTTCAGAACAACGAAACGTCTGGAGAAGTATCGTAAAAATTTCTATCGTTATTAAATGTTATCAAATATACCACTCTTTGGTCTAGAAAGAATACTTTTTGATATTACAATGAGAGTGAATAATCAACGGCTTGTCCACCAACTCTTTGATACTACAACAGTCAAAACTGCTAGCTAGGAGGCACACGTACGCTGCTGTAGCGTGCGACTAACGCACCACACAATTCATTCAAAAATACGCAAAAGCTAAAAACAGTACAATATTTACCTGATGGCAAAGAAGCTGTCTTATCCGCTCGACGACTGAGCTGACTGCTTGATTTGCAGCAAATCCTCACCGGCGACCGTACTGTTATTCTACTTGAGAATACTACTACATAGCACTTACGAAGTAACATTTACTGATGTTTTGGGGAACTCTAAGATTACTAAGATTAAAATTATCTCTGAATACATGTATGCACGATACGAATGACCTGTAGTTTCTTCGAGGTGAAAATGAAAATTTTTATGATGACACTGACAGCGCCTGTACATCATTGTATTGCCTATGCCTCTAGTATCGCTGTAACTAGTTACTTTGTAAGCAGGGAGTCGTATACCTATACGACTCCCTGTTTGTAAGCAACCAGGCAGATCGAAGACACCATTCACGTGCACGCACTACGTGGATCTACACACTGACTAACAGTAAGAGCAACAATACATGCAATGATGCATGATGCACAGTCTGTGTATGTGACTCTTCTATTCGTGTTCAAGTCAGATCGGAGTCAGTCCCAGCATTTCGTTTGAATCATGCGCACGGAGCACATGGAAGGCGACGAGTCCTAAGAATTGAACAGACAATGAAAAAGAAGTGAGTCTTCATCAATTTCATGGTCAGGCAAGTAATGTCCCCTAGTAGGGGTGTGCAGATAATGCTCGGAAAGGTGGCAGATTCTGCTCGAAAAGCAGTGAAGTTGGCAGAACCATACAAACCTTATGGCGGGCAATTCCTCGAATTCTGCTCCATTTCTTTATCTACATACCAAGCATGCATGAAACGTACCAGAAAAGTAGCAAATTCTGCCAATTTTTCTGCGGGCATTATCCGCATATGCCTATCCCCTAGTGAAATATGTACCGGAAACCATTACAGCATCTCAATGTTCGGATAACGCGGCCTCCAGCACTGGCATACCCAACAGATGAACAAGCTCGCTCCTTCATGAAGACCGCCAGTAGTCGAGGGCACAAGACTGCCACGAGGACTCTGAAGTGAAACGCGACATCTCTACCTCCTTCACTCCTCCCTCATAATGACGTCTCTTCTCTGCTTCATGTATGCTGAAAACAGATTGGATGTCACGTGGGCCGACTGGTCGGTCTACTGG
>NC_088648.1:4758993-4807017 GCF_964019385.1 Sycon ciliatum | reverse complement strand
CACATGTATACATATTGTAACCGCGCGTGCCATTAGATTATGGACAGTGCTGGACTACCCATCGAGGAAATCATACGCCCCATGCTCAAATATGTTAACTAATTGGTGTAATTGAGACACCAGGATTCAGGACGTCAGTTTTGAAGCTAAGCCTTTGGTCATTGGAGCGATACTGACGACAGCGGGAGCGGAATATGCAGTCAGTGAGACAAGTCTAACCATCTGTCCCCGCGCCGCCATTGCTGCTGGGTAGTGCTGCTCAGGGCTACTACTGCTGTTGCTACTGCCGCTGATGATGATGATGATGATGATACTGCGGCTGCTGCTGTCGCCGGATACTAGCGTTCACAATGTACATGACATGTACAAGAACTGCATGTACATGTAGATGTAAGAGGAAAAGAGGAACAATGAGCTATACGTTGCCTTAGAATGTCCATTAAGGGGGCACATCACCCAAAAATTTCATATGGCATTCAATTGACCGTAACTTTGGTGTTTCTCAGTGGATTTGAGTGAAATTTTGACCACACACTCCTGCCACTATGCTGGCCCTCAGGACATGATTTACAAGTTCTTGCGCCTCACTGACAGGCTTTCCAGGCCGGAAAAACTCAAATTTCCGGCATAGTGCTACGGTGTGCGAGCCACCCAGGAGCCAAACAAATGCATTTACATTTTTTCACATTTTCGGGCCCATTCTGTCCGTGCGCGGGACCCAAACCTAAAACAAGTCCAGAAGCAGCCATGGGTGGTGGGGTAGGGCCCCTCAACGTGGCCCTGGAATCTGTCACAACGGAACGAGTGGGCGTTCTTTCACGGACTCCCACAGACCCAAGTCAATTTTTGAATTTTTTTTAGGTTTAGCACGTGCTACGAGGTCGTACCTTTGATACAACATCCAGTGCTGGGACCTCCACAGCAAGCCATTTCCACAGCGCTGCACACCAAATCCAGGATGCCCTCAGAAACCGGCAAAGATTGCCACTCACGTTTCACTACTGCCTAGTACTGAATCCTACCTGACTTCTTGACACGACTCAAACTTGCCAAAGTCACTAAATCAACGTCAACTACAATAATCAAGCCACATATCTGCAACGTCACGAGGGTGCTGGCAAAAGTCCAAAGCCCGCCGCCGTGCAGCCCAATACGTGGTTTTTTAACGTGATTTTTTGGACTTTTTTGGACTTGGGGCAAAATTCTGCACACTTTCGCGTGTTTCCATAATACGACAAGTTGCGCACGGTCTGCTCACATTCAAATACAGTGCTGCCAACAAATGACAGCATGCAACAAAAAAATCTTTCCTTGCAAGGGCACATTTTCGGCCATAACTCTTGAACGGCTGGTCAGATAGGGACACAGTTTTCAGAGAATTTGCAGCTATTCATGCTCTTTCAACTGACGTAGCACTCAATATGAATTTACAAATTCGATTTTTCAGCGAATTTTTGGGTGATGTGCCCCCTTAACTCAACCAGTTACAGTAAAACCTGTGACTAACGACCACCCCGGCTTGGGGCCAGAGAAAGCGGTCTTTAGTGGCAGGTGGTCCTTAGTTAGAGGTTTGCATCCCACAGTCATTATAATATGAATGTGAGACCGGCTGTGCCTGGCGAAGTGGTCTGTAGTACCAGGCTGGTCGCTAGTCACGGTGGTCTTTAGTTACAGGTTTTACTGTAGTACCAGGCTGGTCGCTAGTCACGGTGGTCTTTAGTAACAGGTTTTACTGTACTTTGCAATCTTTACTTTACAAGTGGACATTTACTTTACTTTTGCATAATTATTACTTTTAGACAAGTGGACAATTACTTTACAATCTTTACTTTACAAGTGGACATTAATCTGCAATAGTGCTCAAATGCCCGGAATGGGCAGAGCGCAGTACGCAAGAGGTACACAAAAGGAAGTAAATAGGGCTGTTTTTTGTTGTTACTTAGAGTTTCATGGCAAAAACCAATCATCAGATCATTGGTCTAAGTGCTCTTGACAAACTCTCTCCTTTGCGTCACCATGGTAACCCAGTGTGGTCAAGACAACCACAGTGTCAGCGCACGCAAAATGGCCGACATATCAAATGTCGGTCTCCTTCGATGAAACATTGCTTCTATTGGATATGGCTGCTATGGCTTTGTGTGTTGTCCCGTCACAGTACGTTTCTTCCGGCTGGGCCGGTGTATCTGGAGAGTCGTGTGAAAGATCTAAGGTGCAAAGGTTGGGAGACAACCTGGAAAGACTGCAACTATCAACTGGTGAACAGTGGCGACACGTGCGCGTCCATCGCCAAACGCAACGCCCTGGTGATATGCCAAAGTGAGTGCGTAGCAGTAGCGGCGATACTATGCGTTACATCACGTGACACGGAGCACAGGTAGAGCGGCGGCACTACAGTCCATTTCAAAACTATAGACTAGTATAGACGCGTACCTGGGCAAAACCCGTTATGCCAGCAACTATACCACATAAAATCTGTGATCACTTTTTCCAAATTGGGCGTCTGTTATCCAATCGTTTAGAAACTATATGAGAGTAATTGTGGAGCGGTCCTGAGCAATATTCCGAAAACTATTCTCAAAAAGGTCCAGCCAAATTTGAAATATTTCAAAAACCCTACGCGTCTATAGTTTTGAAATGGACTGTAGTATGGGTTACATCACATGACACGGAGCACAAAATAGCCCTTGGTGGATGTTGTAGGAAAAAATGGCAAATTCTGTTCGAAAAGAGGTGACACAGGTAGAGCCATACAAACCTTTTGGCAGACAATGCCTTGAATTCTGCTCCATTTCTTTATCCACATACCAAACAGTTCTTCAGAACCCGATGATGCCCAATGGGCGAAATATTGGCAAAGTTATTTATTTATCTTTTTGGTGCAGCTGACAGCCTGTTGCCGGAATGGCGGTATTTTCAAGCACATACCAAACATGCATGAAATATACCAGCCAAAGCATCTAAATAATACTCCAAATTGCCTGCCCTCATTATCCGCCAATGGCTATGCACAGTTTGCCATAGTTTTCGGAATCTGGTCTAAAAGCTTTTCGTCTCCATCCTCTCAGAAGGTTGCTGACACTACTGTGACTTACGTGTACATGATTGTACATTATACTGCAGCGGATTTCACCTGGGTGTCCCGTTATGTTTGGGTTTACTATAGATTTCACCAAGGTGTCGCATTATGTTTGGGTTTACT
Source organism: Sycon ciliatum (assembly GCF_964019385.1). Taxonomy (NCBI): domain Eukaryota; kingdom Metazoa; phylum Porifera; class Calcarea; order Leucosolenida; family Sycettidae; genus Sycon; species Sycon ciliatum. Next base: position 4,803,818 of record NC_088648.1, on the reverse strand, counting down.
ATAGATTTCACCAAGGTGTCGCATTATGTTTGGGTTTACTATAGATTTCACCAAGGTGTCGCGTTTTGTTTGGGTTTACTATAGATTTCACCAAGGTTTCGCATTATGTTTGGGTTTACTATAGATTTCACCAAGTTGTCGCGTTATGGTTGGGTTTACAATAGATTTCCCGCGGAGCGTGTCAGTGGTTTGGGCTCGTAAGGTACATGTGTCCTGAATTTCACTGGTTGGATGTGTCCAGATGTTGCACGGCTGCAGGATGGATCCAGCCCTGCCGTAGGCACCGTCAACATCTTTTACAACGGCAACTGGGGAGATGTGTGCCACGCGTCCACCAGTTGGAATCCGCTGTGCAGACATTTAGGATTTCAAGGGGCGTTTGACACTGGAAGTGTCACTAGCAGGTGGGGAATAACGCGATTCTCCCTCCCTGTCTCAGTCTCTCTCCGCCTCGCTCTGTCTCTGTCTCTATCTCTGTGACTGTCTCTGTCTCTCACTCTCTCTCTCTCTCTCTTTCGCTATCTCTCTCTCTCTCTCTCTCTCTCTCTCTCTCTCTCTCTCTCTCTCTCTCTCTCTCTCTCTCTCTCTCTCTCTCTCTCTCTCTCTCTCTCTCTCTCTCTCTCTCTCTCTCTCTCTCTCTCTCTCTCTCTCTCTCTCTCTCTCTCTCTCTCTCTCTCTCTCTCTCTCTCTCTCTCTCTCTCTCTCTCTCTCTCTCTCTCTCTCTCTCTCTCTCTCTCTCTCTCTCTCTCTCTCTCTCTCTCTCTCTCTCTCTCTCTCTCTCTCTCTCTCTCTCTCTCTCTCTCTCTCTCTCTCTCTCTCTCTCTCTCTCTCTCTCTCTCTCTCTCTCTCTCTCTCTCTCTCTCTCGATATCCTCAGTGTTAACATAACACGGGGTTACATTGTCATTGTACACTGTATGTAAATGTACACGTATGATGAACAAGACAGGGACAGATTGCTTCCTGATGTTCACTGTGTAGGTCGTCAAGCACAACTCACGTGACCAGTGTCGCGTGCCAGCGCTCAGAATTCTCATTTGCAGATTGCCAGCTTACCTTCGCCTCTAGACAGACGTGTCCAGCTGGCAAGTATCAGAGCGTTTCCTGCGGTGAGTGAGGCACATGTTCGACATCACTTGACCCACAGCGCTACAGCGCTACAGCACACTATGATAATTATTATTATTATTTTATTTTATGGAAGCCTCTTTTACAGGCAAAATACAGTTTAATGAACACAATGAATGGCAATACAATGCAAGTACAATGTTGATAAAAAATAAAGAATGAAAAATGCGAACCCAGTAAACCAAAGGATATTGAATCCAAACGCAAAGTAATCTCTGATTGAAACTGGCCCGACATCGTGACTGTCACACGCCAGGATAAAAGCGATTTGAAAAGCAGTTCGGGCCGGGATTTCTGCTCTGTTTGACTATGAGCTCGCCATGCTTGGTTTGCAAAGATGTTTCACTCCATCCCTACATTTCTGAGGTTGATACCTTTCAGTGCGTTAGTCTGTGATTTTTTCGTTTCCGTTTTTCATTTGTGAACCCGTGTTCGGTTGGCCAATTGCTACCAGGCAATGTGCTGCCATGGAGGACGAAGTAGACATTAGTAATTTGGCCTCTTACATGTATGTGCAGATGGTCCAAAGGTGTGAAATCCCTAGCTTTCAGGAACGCGTAAAACTCTCTTTACACGAGATGAATACCCAAGCCGTCACGTCGCGAACTCCTTCCAGGGCGGAGGGCAATGTTTAATCCTTCTCTATACCGGATTACAAGCCTCCCAGCAAGGAGGTGGAAGCCTCAGCACGCAAGAACACCCTTTTAGCACGGGGCCAAACCCTCCTAGCATAGGGTGAAAGCTTCTAAACTTTTCTTCAATTTGGAAGTGTAAATATTCTCTTTGCACGATGTGACATCCTCCTGGTAAGGCGAGGAGAACCTCAGCACCAAGTCATAACCCTCTTTGCATGGGAGGGTGAACATCCTACTGAAGTGTTGTCCTGGAACAAGTTGAGTGAGAGGGGTACTTGAAATGTTCACACTCCCCTGAAAATACCTCTCGCGGTGAGTATTTGATACACACTTGGTGACTTGGGCTTGGCAATGACGCCGAGACGGTTTATCGGCTGAGTCTATCGGCTGAGCTGGGTGCACCCTACTGGCACAGCCACCATGCTCATGGTGGCCCCTACCATTATTTGTGTCGCTGCTCCTTCCTGCTTCCTGTCGAATTCTTCCTTGGCAGGATTGTGTTCAATGTGAAAAACAACACATACACACACGCACACGCGGTCCCTGGTGTACAGCACGTCAACTGCTTGTGGGTCTTGTGGCAAAGTGGTGTGTCTGGCGGTGGTGCGTCTGGCAGTGGCCAGTCTGGTAATGGTGTGCCTGATGCTTTGTCATCAACTGCTCACCTGCCTGTAGGTCTGGCCCCGCATGCCAATCTCGTTGCTCAGACAAGCACTGAATTTTTCGATGCTGTCATTATCCACCCATGCTTTAGGACTGATCCGCTTGCAGGGAAGCTCTTTACCAAATCGCGGGCGAGTGGAAGTATTTGATGGACGCGAGTGGTTGGGCCTGTGCGGAAGCGGCGCTTGGCACCTGCGAGCAACAGCCGATATCGTATGCAGGGAATTGGGTTTCTCCACAGCAGAAAGGTTCGGACACGGCCGGTAAGCTCAACGTGACACCGTCAACAACACTGTCTAGATACTTTACAGTTAGTTATGCTCGTTGCTGCATAACACAGCATTCACGCCAATGTTTGTCTACGTGCAAAGCACAAAGCATTGTACTAGTAAGTTGTAGACAATCGGTGTGTGTGCGGGGGGGGGGGGGGGGGGGCACCCGTGTCGGGGAGTGGATTTGGTGGATAGTCTGCTGCTCAGTGTCTCGGTTACTCACTGATATGCTTTGTGCTAGCAGATATGTCGCATCCAATTCGGGTTCTCCAGTGCCGGAAGTGCGGTGGTGCCCCTATGATGCACAGTCCTTGTTCGACTGCACTATCGCCAGGCCCCGCCAAGGCAACTGCTCGCAACACACAGCCTACGTCGAGTGTCATCGTGAGTTCTCGCCAATTATTTTTATTATTTTATTTTCAAGAAAGGTTTCTTGTGACGATCATCAGTAGGAAAATACATCACAATAGAAAATGCCAAAAAGGGAACATGCTTACCGGTATAAATTTTTCTTCAAACTTTTCCCGTTTGCGTCTTTCCCTCAAACCAGTGAATATTTTATGACTTGGGGGCTCCCCGCGTGCTAGTTTGTACGTGAAGTGTGTGGGTTACAGTGACTAGTGAGGGCTGCGTCCCACCCGCCTGTGTGGATTCACAGATCACAGGAAGTGTGAGTTACGAAGTCTGAAGAGGGCGTTGAACGGTTACTGCTGGGATGACGACTACACCATAGTTCAGTGGTTAGAGCATCGCTGGCCTCAAGCGAGGGTCTCTGGTTCGAGACCTGGTGGTGACTGTCATTTTTTCTTGTGACTTTTGCCGTCTGCGTCTTTCACTCAAACCAGTGAAACATTTAGGTGAAACAATGCTAAATATACAATGTAAACTTGCAGGATATAAATTAATGTGGTGTAAGTAAAGTATGGTGAAAAAGGAGAAGGACAAAATTGTTACCAGTTATGACTAACTGTTCACCAACGATGTTACATAACCAGATAATAGATCTACAGTTCGGTGCACAGTTTTGAGTTTGTTTTTGCTTGTTCAATCCTGCTACATATCACTGTATCCATTGTAACTACGACAATTTTGACTGTTTGCATGTAGCGCAGTGAGTGTACACGCTATGCTTGTCGCGGTGTATTGTACTTGCATGACTTCGCATATCCTCCTGGCGCGAAATCGGGAAGGCTATCGTAGTACCTGTTGCCCGAAAATCTCTCTCTGCAACGTTATTAGAAAAATGTATGGCGGATAAAAGGTACCCGATAACCCGGCTGTTACCTTTTAAAAAATGGTATTACGTTGACAACCAGCTTCTAACACGCCCGACTGCAAGTTATAACCATGACGAGCACGGCACAAAACAGAAAAAGAAGAATCAGAATAGACTTGCAGTAATCAGGACGAGATACAAGATGCTTATACACTGATGACTTCCTACCAGCAAACACACGCTCGCACTCACCCTTACTCGCACAATCATTCTCGCTGTCACCCTCGCCGGACTGACTGGCCAAATCCTTCTCGACGGCGTTCTGCTTCAGATCGATCAAGTCCCGTCTCCTCCCGTCCTTCGTCTAACGTTCCTGTTGTCTACTCCTTTGGATGGTTACTTGCCTACTCAAATAGGGCATGGCGTAATTGGCAGTTGCTCTTCTGGGTCTACAAGTTGATACATATTGATGAGGTAGGTATCGTTGTTGTCTCTGCTGGTTTTGTAAGATCGACATGTCCATTAACTGTTCTTTCTTTCATGGGAGTGTTCCGTGACGATATTAATTTTGTTTTGTGTTTGCCGTTGACTTTGACGCTGCTGATGATCCATTGGCCAAACATTCCGGCCCTGCTGTGCCGGAGAACTCTGGCGATGACAAATCAGACAGTGGCCGGGTACATGATGGCTGTGACAATGAAGGATGGTGACGTGGTTTACCCTGGCTCCTCCAGGAGGCAACTTGTGTCACTGGTGTTTAACCACCGGAACATGCGAAGATGAAGCAAAAGTGTCCGCATGCAGCACCGTGCCGTCGCCAAAGCCACATCCACCACCGCTTGTGGAGGGAGCGACTGGGGCATGGCCACGGGGGGCAATGGTGGAGTGGCCGAGTGGGACACTAGGTCCTGTGTTGGCGGAGGTAGTGGTTGTTTACGGGGTCTACCCCGCGTGGGACGCTCCAGTTTTGTGCTAGATGGAATAATGTGTATTGGAGTATGTTGCCTGATGCGTTCGCTCAGGTGCTGACCAGTCCTACCAACATACCGGCTAGCATCGCATGACTTATAAAAATGATGGATTGGTTATACGTCCTTCAACACCGTGAACGAACGCATCGTTGTGTAGACGGGTATGAAGTAATCGCATACTGTAACAGCCATATATATAACGAAGTGCTAATTCTAACAAAATACGGAGGAGAAATCTGTCATTAAAACAGAAATCGTTATACAGAAATCGATACATATACTGCCCTATTGAGCGCTGAGAATGAGTGAGAATCGTTACCTTTGGTACACGTAAACTAGTCAATTTTGGGAAATCGTTATAATATATGCGCCGCCTCGCTAGAATAATTGCTTTTACAGTATGTAGTAGGTTTGTTTGACGATCGAACGAACTTCACGACTCACATTGACAGACTTCTTGCCTTTCCACTGTAGGCATAAAGAGACAGGACAACGAGCAAGCCCTATCAGTTCACGTTTCGGCGTGGGGGCTGAGACAACAGTTTTGCCAACATGTTGCCTGGGTATATCTGCTTTTGGTGAAAACAGAGTGGAGAAATTCGAGTTCACCAGTGAGTTTGAAAGGTGAACAGATGCGTTTGGCGCGATCCACGTGATTCTTCACTGAGTTGACGTTATGATTAGATGAACAGTACGAGTCATAGGAAATGTATTGTCCGGTGAATGTCGGTTTACGATACACCGATGTTACCGCACCAAACTCAGTTTCCTGAACAAGTACACATCGAGGATGGATAACTTGCTGGACTGCTCATGCTCACATGTGAAACGGAAGGAAGGGTGAAGGCTGTTGAGAGCACCAAGAAAGACTTCGCTGTCTTCTATGGTGTCCAAGTGCGTGAAAGAATCAACGAAACGAAAATACAGACTCGGCCATAGAGCCGCATCAATCTTGCACTCACAATGACCAACAAAAACATTTGCCGACACGGGACCGAGCGGAGAGCCCATGGTTACTCCATCTATCTGCTTACACATCACGTCATTGAACGAAAACTCTATGCCAGTTGGGACTAACAACATCAAACCTCGAAAAGCCCATTCCGGTAACCACGGAGTGTCCACTTCGTCAACACGGTACAACACATCCACGCAAATATCAATTGTCTCCTTCAGTGGTACGTTTGTGAACAAACTCACTACATCGAACGAACACCTGTGTGAGTGTGTTGGAACAGGTTGGACGCGTAGCTTCTCCACGAAATCGGAACTACTTGTGCCACAGTATACTAGTACATGTAGTTGTGTGACGTATAGTTCGTTTTTAAGTTGGTTGGTTGGTTTTTATTATTTCATTTCGTTGCCTCAACAGTACAAAGTACAAATATCAAGAGGGACGAACGAAAAGATAAAATAAAACAGAGCAGAGAGGAAGATGCAACTGAAAGGAAAGAAAAACGGAGAGAAACGGCGAGTTGCGTTCGCAGTTTTACCTGTTATCACCGTAGTACTAGGATATTTGCATAGGTGTTTATTCTCACTTCATTTCTCTTTATTAGTCCCTTTCTTGAGTGTTTTTCATTAGTGCAACGTAGATTCCTGAGGAATGTTGTGCGAAAACTAGTTTGAAGTAATACTTTTGTTCATCATTTCTTCCACATCACATCTTTCTCCTTCCCTGATCTTCACCGCCTTCGTATCCACTCGTTTTTGAATACATGTACAATAAAACCTTTGTGAAAATAATGTCAGTTGAGCTCGTTCTGTTGATCGCCATTCTAAAACCATTGTCGCCTCGACACTTTTTTACGAAAAGGTAAAACTGTTCTTTGTGAAGAAGCATAACAAGCGTAATGTGCATTGGGCCACAGTGAATGATCCGAAGAAACTCTGTGCCCTTCGTTCATTTGATGTCCTTTGCAGCAAATTGTCTGTTCGATCCGAGATCATTTCCCCATATTGGCGTTGGCATGCCGCTTAGAAGCCTGAAGAAGGGCAGGCCCATTAGTTTACGTTGCAGAAGTGATTTCTACCCAACCCAGTCGCTCATCTACTGCCGAACAGAAGGGACACGGGGAGTGTTGAGCCCAGGACGATGCAATGAAATATATTGTCTGCCGAACACCACTGCACCGGCCAATGGCAGCTTCCGTCACTCCGGACACCATAGGACACTCGACTGTGATAGTGGCTACGAACCACATGGGCCGAGATACCAGTTGTGTGTCAGACAAGATAGACGATCATCCATCTGGCGTGGTCAAGCTGGCACATGCAAAGGTAACTCCTTTAATGGCATATTGTCCATACCACTAGTGAGTAGTGGCACTAGTACAGTGCTGCTCAATAAAATCCAGTCGAGTCACTCAAGTGTGTACCTTGCATCATTCCGCTGCCCAGTGTTTGCACGGCTAGGGCTGCGCAACGCCCGGCGAGTGCTTGAGTGACGCGACTGGATTTCATTGATCAACACTGTACGACTTAGTAGGAGTGGTGAGGCTTCCTGCAGCTTCATTCATAGGAAAATGCATGCCTGCTATGGGCAATTTTGCCGAAATGTTGTAAAAACATGATTGAGAGCGTTGTAAAAAAATTGATTCGAGTTTGCAGAGTGAATTTATTTGTATTTGTATTTGTATTTATTATAACATAAAGGATTTCCCAAAGGCATAGCCTATCGGGGGGATCTCCTAACAGTGAATGGTAAGAGAGCGAGTCTGCTCTGAAACCTTTTCTTTCCTAACACTGTACAATGCACTTCAAACATCATGTGTACAAAGTTATCACCAATGGGTGAGAACAGTTTGAAAAGAAATTGGCCGTGCATATTTCATTGTCGGAGATTGCACGAGAACACAGGGAAATGTTTTAAAAGGGTCTTCAAAGTAGTTTCGGAAAATCGTTGCCTTTTCGCTATGTTTCCATGATACATGTAGAACGAACAGTGTCTCTTTCCCTCAAACCAGTTAGTAACTGTTGTGTTCGTACTTCGAAGTAGTGTTTTCAGGCATGCAGCCGGTGTACCGGTGTACCGGTGTACCGGTGTTCATTTGTTCATTTGTTCATTTGTTCTGTTCCTGTGGACTCCCAAGGCTACTTTAAAACACACTGATGGAATTTACCGACATTTCCCGTAGGAAGGTCCGAAAACGAACCGGTTTTTCCTATGTTGCATTTTCAGAAACGATTGGGGCGATCCTTGAAGGGCGGTGGCGTTTCAACGGGTGCGGAAAACTCGGCCTCTTAACCGAGTCTCACGGAAACCGTGATTATTTGGAGCGATAGCTGGAGCCAGTCAAGAATAGTCACGCGAGTGGCAGGAACATCGGGTCATCTTGTCCCTATTGTTTAATTTTATTGTTTTCAGATCGAAATGAATGCTCAACTGGGTCTCATGGCTGTGACGACACAACGGCGTTGTGCAGGAATATGGCCGGGTCATACGAGTGCCCATGTCGACAGGGATTTGAGAACAATGGCACCGTGTGCCAAGGTAACACACAGAGTATGATTGTAGAGCATGAACGTGGTATGTTATGTAACAGCTCCGAAGTTTACCAGCATTGTACGGGCGAGAGCAGTAGCACTGGCCCATTGCCAACGTCTCTGGTTTGCCTGCTTGTTGTGACTATCTATTGTTTCAGACGTGTTCCCTTTTCAACTCCTCATACGCATAATTATTGTTATGCGAAGTTGCATCCATCACTTTTGGCTTTTGGGGAAACTCTCGACCGGATTGATTTGATTGATTGCAGTTATGATCAACTCGAGTAAAAGAATGAAGAGACAATCCTTTTTCTGTACAATAACAAATCATGGAGCTCCCACACATTAATTTAAAAATGCTAATATGAACAGGTCGCATGTTGCCCACATAAACAAATCATACGGGGTCATGCATCTGTCCATGATCGTTAACCAGAGTTGCTTGTTGGTGAAAAATGCTTTGGTTTGGCATTATATCTTCGTAATCCTGCAGGTTCAGTATTGTGTTATAGTGCGATGACGTGATGTGCGCAATTTGCATACGATTCTTTGCAGATATTGATGAATGTGCAAACGAGACACTACACAACTGCACGATGACAGAGCCCATGATGACCACGTGTCACAATACCAATGGCTCATATGTTTGTATGCTATTGCAAGGAACATCAGGTGAGACGGCCTGCGGCTGCCCACCCCACACTACCACAGTTGTGCGTAGTTGTGGATCTACGGTTAAAGTGAAATTGGCAGTGTGTGTGTGCGCGCGGGTGCGTGTGCATATGTGTGTGTGTTACACACACACATACGCACACGCACCCGCGCGCACACGCACACTGCCAATTTCACTGCTCTTCGAGCAGAATTTGCCATTTTTCTAGCATTATCCGCCAATGGCTACCAGAGAGTGGTGGTTTCGAGAATGCGGAGAAGCTAGTTTGTCTAAACTGACATCTGAAGATTCTGAGCCCACAAACTTTTTTTCTTTCAAACCTGTTCCTTCACTTGTGATCTTCAGATGGGGATGGATTATCAACCAACCCACGTGATCATTCGCACGAGGAAAATCGCATCATTGTAGCGGTGCTCGCCTCTCTGCTGGTTGCTAGCATCGTGTTCAACTCCATCGTCGTGTTCTACCGTCGCAAACAGTCAAACACTGTGCCAGCAATGGAGATGACGTCACAATCGCATAATGCAGCCGACAATATGCGCTACAACATGGAAGTCGTCAACGGTGGCGGGTGCATGACAGAGGATGTACCAACACTGAAGCGGGAGCAGCAGCAACAGCAACAACAACAGCAGCAGCACCAACAGCATCACCAGCAGCAGCAGCACCGACTACAGCGACGACCGCACTATCAGAGCCCCAACAACAGGTCCAAAATCCGGAAGACACCACCTCCACCGAGCTGTCCTCCTCCACCACTGGACGAAGTGATCTACCAGAACCACTGATAGGATTGCAGATGACCAGAACCACTGATGGGAATGCACAGGCTGTAGTCAATTAACTGCAGTGCCATACACTTGGTACCGTGAACAGTTACTGAAACAGGGCAGGGGTGGGGGGGGGGGGGGGGAGGAGGTGGTTAACCAAAAGCTCGACTGTGCCTGTATGTTTCTTGAATGCATCAAAGTAGCACAACCAAACTGAATAGCTTTGCGCCCATATTGCACAAATTCTGAATTATGCATGCATCTCTAGATTGGCCATTGTCACAATCTCTCAGTCTCGTGTCGCCATAGCAACATCTTATGTTTTGGTTTATTTTGGATTCTTCTTTTGCCATGTACATGTGCTTGCATCGCCTGGTTGCGCTGAGTCCATTGCACCTCGGTGTGGTATTTTTTTCGATAGCATGCTATGCAGGCCCGTATGATCTGTTTGTGTGGTATACTATGAGGCATGTTAGTATGCAGGCTCTTGTCCTATCCACGCTGCATACTCTCATACCTCTCTATCCGCACTGAATGTGAATTGCTCATTGTGGATAGCAAGGGATATCCTTTCCCGGTCAGGATCATATGGATCGCCTGTCCTTACATGCATACAAAGCCACAAAGCCCGATCCAATTATGTTTTACTTATCGCAATCACATTGATATGCCTAGCAAAACAATAAAAACACTGGTAACAGTAATCACATCGATTCTTGGAGCGTTGCTTTCGAATCAAATTCCCATTTTAATATCCGATACCCACTATCTTGTATTACGCTTTTCCCGATGCTGTTGTGCGGTAATAGTAGTGTTTTGTCTTTACTCTTTACTCCCATGACAAGTCTTCCGTTAGTCCAGAACATCATCATGTTTTTTTCCCTTTTTCTGCAGTTCCCGTTTCTATTTCCTCTGTTTTCTTTCAGAATCTTACGTAGCTGAGTATAAGCGTGGAAGGAAATCTAGCATAATATCTGTTTGCTTGCACAATGTGCCGTGGTCTCTTCGCTGCAAATTACTATTGTCTCGATCAAATTTTCGGCCAGGAGCCAGCATCAGGATTGGTGGTGTAGGGTTTGTCATCAGGGAGAGAGAGAAGGAAAAGAAGAATGCAAATGCCCGGAATGATGTGCTGGGTATGATGCGTCTCTCACTGGCGTGCGAAGACTCCCCTGTAGACTGTAGACTGTAGACTGTACTGACTGTAGACTGTACTGGCTGTACTGGCTGTAGTCATCCACTACGTATCCATACATACCCACAGCACTCTCCAAAACGGTCTCTGGGAGATTGGTGTAGGCCAGATATCGTTCGGAGTGTTGTGGGTTCTAATGCTGGCTATGTAGTACATAGTGACATTGTCTACTTCGAAGTATTTAGATGACGGGGCAGAGAAACGACATCAAGAGACGTCCTGGGTCCTGGTACAGTCAAGTATTATCTCTAATATAAGCACGGTCCTTTATTTTTTCAATGTACTTCCGCCCCGTGCTATTAATGGAGACGTTCCTTTATTGGAGACTGTTCCATAATTATTTCAACCTCATTTCAGAGGCATGTTGCCATGCCACATTCATGTATGACACACACATTTCAGGGTTTTTTTCGCCGGTACAGATAATGAATTTACACAGTGTGCTTATAATGGAGACTGAGCACTTTATTTTTTGAATGTCGCCCCAAGGTGTTCTATTATTGGAGACGTGCTATTATTGGAGACTGTGCTTATATTAGAGATAATACGGTACAAGGCATAGATCATGGGCATATAAACGCGGTTGAACGCGCGTAGTATGTACTCGAGTACTCTGGTAAGACGATACACTTGCTTAGTACGGAAATTGCTCACAGGAAAAGTGTACTAGTCCACACATTGAAGTATCATGGCTTGGATAAGAAGTACCTCGGGTAATAAGTACACTTTCCTGCAGCCCATTGGAAGTACATGTACTTCAGTACGTCTTATCAGAGTTCACTTTACATGTTGTCAGACAAGCTGACAGCAGAGGCAGTCGGTGAAAGCCAACGAGTCGTAAAATACCGTCTACCTGGTAAAAATGCTTACAATGTCATAACGGCGCACGGGTATCATTTGAGGAAACAATGGCGAAACCCAAACAAGAACTTACAGGTCGCTTCCCTTGCGTGTTGGAGACAAACACCCCCAGCTCTTGCTAACGTTAGAACGTAAGAGATGCTTATTGCACGATAGAGCAGCAGGGGTTAATTTAGAGTGATGCGACTGAAAGCGATTAGAGTCATGTGACTGGAACTTGAAGCTGCTAGCAACGGTTTAGAGTGAATCCACTGAAGGTACGTGTACTTTGAGTAATGTCATCGGAAGCTAATAACAGGATAAACTGAAAGAAAATTAAACGGTAGGGTGATGTGACTGGCAGCTATAACAGCTAGTTACAGTCTTGGGACTGGAAGCTGATAAAAGGTTTAAAAAAAAGTAATGCGATCGGATGCTAATAACAGATTAAACTTGAAGCAAATTAAAGGTAAAAGTGATTAAAATGGAAGCTCCTAAAAGCTTATTAAAGTGACGAGACTGGAAACCGTCTTTGAAAACGTTTCAACATCAGTTACTGTTGCACTAATGTAGAAATTTGATAAGTCATAAATGAACAAACAACAAGAACCAGGCGGAAGGAAAGTATAGTCTGTTTGTGTGGTAGACCGCCACACAGACCGCCACACAAACAGACACGTGGACAGACACACAGACAAACACACAGACATACACACAGACAGACAGACAGACAGACAGACAGACAGAAACACACACACACACACACACACACACAGACAGACAAACAGACAGACACACAGACAGCAATACAGACAGACACACAGACAGACACACAGACAGCCATACATACAGAGGATGCACCTGTGGGCGGCCATAAGATAGCGGTGGTGGTGGATTCCTCGGCCTTCCAAGATCTTTATGGTAAAAGCACATTCCCAGCAGCTCTTGCCATGTTCAGCAGATATTGCTGCCATCATCGCTACGGCGATAGGCATGTGTGTGTGTCTGTGGAGGGGGGGAGGAGGAGGGTATGTGTGTTTGTGAGGGGGAGGGTAAAGGTGCGTATGGTACCTATGCACACCCTACACGTCCTTTTCCAGTGTGCTCCGGGCCGTGTGGTGTAGACCAGGTGTGCATTGGGGGTCGATTCACGTGGCTTCGGCAGTTGTGTGGAATAGACAGTTATCTGGCGCTCAGTCTTGATCTGTTTCATTCAGAATCAGATCCACTATCGTTGCTATAAGAGAAAATCTGTAGGTGGACATCCAGTGCATTTGCAGATTTGCTGCTTCTCTTGCGACGGACGTGTACATGATACATGGTATTTGTGTGTGCGTGTGTGCGTGTGTGTGTGTGTGTTTGTTTGTTTTCATGCATGCGTGTGTGTGTGTGCATATGTGTGTATATGCACGCGTGTGTGTGTAAGGGGGGGGGGGGCGGTGAGAGAGTTTGTGCATATGTGAGAGAGAAAGTGTATATGTGTGCTTGTGTGTGTGTGTGTGTGTGTGTGTGTGTGTGTGTGTGTGTGTGTGCGCGTGCGTGTGTGTGTGTCATAGAGAGGAAAGAGTGAGAAAGGGCAATGACACCGGTGTAGAGAGAAGTGAGAATGCTTGAGAGAGAGAGAAGTGACTGTAGAGGCATTACTCGTTCAGATCAGAAGATTCTTTTACATTGATGAGAGTATCCGGGGAGTCTGGTGGTGAAGGATCCTTCTTTGTGGGTGACAAGCAACGGCTATTCGGCTGCTTATAGCGAGCCTCTTCAGGCTGCTGCTGATGTTGCTGCTCAGGCTTCGATGTCGGCACATCGTACATTGGGCTGCTATTAGCATTGTCGGTGGTGCCCTGGCCGGCAGCCATGCTGTATCTCTGGGGGTTGGATTCGCGGTTCTGTATCAACGCCATGTCCAGAGCGGCCGTGGCAAACACGGTAGCCTTGGCCTTTCTGTGATAGCAGACGGTCAGGACGGTGCTGAAGGTGATAGCGACCAGCAATAGTGATCCCATCGTAGCCGCTATGATGCGGAACTCTGTGGGACTGTGTTCCTTGGAAGTAGTTGGGGCATGTGTGTGCTCAGAATCTGTGAAGCAAAAGAAGCATGAGCAATTGTTGACGTTCAGTCCCAACTACCTAGTTAACAGAAATTGAAGCCTCAATAAAAAGTCATAGATAAAGTAGGAAGGACAAAATCTTATAAGTTATGACCAACTGTCCACCAATGTAACCTGATCATGTACAGTCGGTTAGTGCGACAACAAGGCCGAAGACTGACAAGGATTACTGAGACATTCGACGACCTGGCATCCGAGTTTAAAAACTGTGAAGTCATGAATCTCTTTGTATCAGCACAGCTTTTTAATACGTTACACTAGAAAAAACGCGATCTCTGACTTGGGGTTCATGAGCTTCAGGTGATTCTTTATGAAAGTTTCCAACAAGAGGGAAGGTGTGTGGTTGATTTGTTGACAATTGCCCGGTGGGCTCCAATCTTGTTAGAATCGAGGAGCAAGATGGTGTTGGGACCTAGTCACACACTCGGCCAACCCCAGGTGTGACCGTGTCGGCTTCACTGAGAGGGAACTAGATTATTATTATTTAATTATTTAATTATTAAAAAGCTTACGTGGAGATAAAAATGTAATCAACGCAATAAATAGAGTAAGCTGCGCACTCAGTACAAACACCATTAGCAAAACTTGTTTTCATGTAAATAACTAAGCTTGTTCCTAAACGTTTTCGTCGCCATCTCATCAAAGGATTACTGGCAAATCAAAACTAGCTCTAAACTCAATATATATACGCACAATGCAAGTAATAATTTACACCCTAACTAGTGCGAGAAAATGAGAGCTGAAAGAAACATTACATCAATCAACGATATCAGGTGACAACAGATGCGATAAATTCACCACTAGAAAGTAACCACAAACGAGAACTACTGATCTAAATTCACAAACAATTTCAACGTAAACAAATTCTCTGGAGGCACGGATCCACCAGCATGTGCCTCTTCACGTTATGCCTGTTGAGGCACGGTCGTCAAGGCCTAGACGAGGTCGTCCCCCAAAGAATGGTGCTGAGACTGGAGGTGCACCCTCGCTGGGGACGGAACCAACTGGGGTGTCGTTGTCTTCTTCGTCGGCATCGGCTTGTTCGTCATTGCCTTCGTCTTTGCCGTCTCTTCCTTCTGTCCCGTCATCACCGTTGGTATCTGCGGTTTCGTCTTCTTTGACTTCCTTGGTACCGTCATCCGGTGTGTCCACCTCCGGTGGAAAAAGGCGTGGCCGGCCACTGAGGAAACCACCGGATGGTGTGTCTGCGGGACCAGTGACTCGCTCTAGGGCGAGGTTGGCAGAGTCTTTATCGTCTCCGTCGTTGTCGTCATCGTCGTCGTCAGCATCTTCCTTATCTCCCTCCTCCTCTTCACCAACACCAACGGCCATTGAAACGTCAAAGGGAGCATCATCGCAGCAGGCAGTGCCAGTAACGGACGTGTCTTTGGTACTGACATCTACACCGGCCTCGTCTGGATTGGCAGTAGCGGCAAGGAATGTAAGGTCGGTTTCATTGTCACGTAATTCCAAAGTATGTACTGGTTCTAGTAGTGGTGCTAGGGTGTATGAATCTTCTGTTGCAAACCATCTTGTTCAGAATTGTGATTGTCGTTCTAGTTATACTGATGATTGCTTTTCTGTTTGGTCTCGTTCACGTAGTCAAAGGTATCTGCGTGTATTGGAGTCTATCTACATTTTTACCACCAAGCCGATTTTGTGTAGGCAGAAAAAGAATTTGTTTACGTTGAAATTGTTTGTGAATTTAGATCAGTAGTTCTCGTTTGTGGTTACTTTCTAGTGGTGAATTTATCGCATCTGTTGTCACCTGATATCGTTGATTGATGTAACGTTTCTTTCAGCTCTCATTTTCTCGCGCTAGTTAGGGTGTAAATTATTACTTGCATTGTGCGTATATATATTGAGTTTAGAGCTAGTTTTGATTTGCCAGTAATCCTCTGATGAGATGGCGACGAAAACGTTTAGGAACAAGCTTAGTTATTTACATGAAAACAAGTTTTGCTAATGGTGTTTGTACTGAGTGCGCAGCTTACTCTATTTATTGCGTTGATTATATTTAATTATTATTAGATAACCGCAATCAATAAAACTAGCTGAACCGACATTTGTGTACTTTATTCATGCAATGTAAAAACGGTGGAGACGATGTGCAATAAAACGATGAAACTATGAAGAAATGGTGTAGGGAAAAAAATATGGATTCAAACAAGTTTTCGTACAACACTCGTATTTGTTCGTCCTGCAAGCTGCAGGAAGAGCTTGATTTTCTCCGGTCAGTTTTTGTCAAGAGCGGGTACCCTGAGTTTTTGTTGCAGAAGTTGTTGAAAGTCGAACAAACTACGAAGGCTCCTATGATTGGTCCTGCTCGTTGTCCCGTTTATTTATGTTTGCCGTGGAAAGGGCAGGAGTCGACTAAAGTTTGTAGTGCAGTCAAGTCTGTTGTTCGTCGAACATACTACGCAGTACACTTCGTGCCAGTCTTTACGACGATGCGTGCGTTTACGGTGCGGAAGGATGTCCTACCAGCCCATCACCTAAGTCATCTTATTTACAACTTTGAATGCCGACAATGCGCTAGTCGGTATGTTGGTAGGACTGTTCAGCACCTGAACGCACGCATCAAACAACACACACCACGTCACATACTTCCACCTTGCGCACAACAACGAAGACCGAAGCGAGGGCGACCTAGAAAACAACCAATAACCACACAGCCGTTGCCTACACAACCCGCGGATCCTGGCTCACAGACTGTGCTTGCTCCGCCGTCGCTGGTGGCGGTGGGTGGTGGAGGAGAATGGGCGTGGTGGCTCATCGGGTCGGCTTGTGTCGCCGCCTTTGCTCCGGCCGTCGGTGGTTCCCTCGCCGGTGCCCCCGGCGGCTTTGGCTGAGGCGGTGCCGCTTGCGGTCCCGGTCCCACTGCCTCCTCCTGATCCTCCGCCATCGGTTCTTGCGGCGGTGGAGCTTGCCAGTGGCAGACCGCGAGCAACACTGACAGCTGCATTAACACTACAAATGCCGACTCAAAAAGACCCACCTTGCATATCAGTAGCTCCCACACCAACACCAACAACGCAATCTACAGCAACCACAACTAATCCACCATCCAAGCCCATAATAGACCGATCCCCTTATTATTGTCTGGGTTCGAGCAAGGGGGCAACTCCGCAGTCGCGTGGGATCCTGCTGCACACACGCGACCAACCCCACCGCGACTGTGCGTGACTTCTCGCATGCGAAGTGCAGAGCACACGAGATCTACATGCAGTGCAAGCCTGTCTACAAAAAAATGCCACAAGGACTTTTGATTTGAGCTGTTTTGTTTTTGTTTAGACGTCTTCCTTTTTACGACTTCAGGATGCCTTCTCAGGATCATTGCTGCGTTCCTCACTGTCAGAACAGGAAGACGAAGCAAACAAGTCATTTCACTCCTTTCCTCGTGTGGAGCCACAGCGGCCTGGAGCAAGCGGATCCAGGCTATTCCCCGTGAGGAAGGACGTAGTTTTAGGGTCACTCTGAATATTTGAGTTGCAGCGATCATTTCGATCCCGAAATCGAAATCGTTTTGCCCAGCTCTACAAGGACAGGATGAGTCCAGGAAACCAAACAGCTGTCCTACGGTACCAGGTTTGCTTTTCGCAAGAGAGTGGAGTCTGGACGCCCTGCTCCCCATGCTCGCAAAACAGTATTTGCTGAGCCTAGTGCAGTTCGGTCATGGAAGTGCAGCGTCTGGATCAGCCATCACGAGCTCCCCATGCTCGCAAACCAGTATTTTGCTGAGAGGCAACGGCACTTTGAGTTGGAAAGGAACCTGGCTTAGTGCAGTTTGGTCCTGTAATGGAAGTGCAGCATCTGCATCAGGAGTTGGCAGCAAGTAGAGCTCGTGTACAGAGTCTCGTGGAGCAGTTGGACGATGTGAGGACTGGGGTGAAGAAAGCCGAAAAACAGCTTACGTACAATAACATAAAGAAAGACTCTGAGCCGCTCCAGTTTCTGACTGGTTTGCCTTCAGGTGTTTGGACCGCTCTGTGGGACTTCTTTGAGGCTAGCCGAGAAAATGTACTGCGCCGCGCCAGATCTGCGAAGACGGAAGCTGAGGGATGGCGGATACAGTTGGAGGTGGCCGTAAATCGCCAATGAGCATGTAATGGAGAATCAGCTGCTATTGGCATTGATGTGTCAAAGCCTGGGCCGAATGGAACAGAAGCTGGCATGCGTGGCACAAGTTAACCATCCGTTTCACGGTATATAGCTAGCTGAGCTGGAAACATGTCTTGTTCCTCCGTTTGGGCATGATCCCCATCTGGGTGAGCTGGCGAGATGTTCAGTCATCAATGCCATGTACCGCAAGACATTCTGCAATGGGGATGAAACAGTTCTATTTTGCCATGCACTTAGGGTTCTCGCACCGGCACGGCACAGCACAACAAGACCCAACAGATCCTTGCGCTCTTATTTTCTCCCATGGTAACATTGCCGACCACAACACCCGGTAGCCAGTCGCAGATGCAACCAAATCAACCAGGTTCTTTTTTTCCAATACGGAAACCAAAGGTATACCAATATTTACATCGAATGCAGTGATGATTTCAATACTGTTCACTAGTACAACGCATTACCAGACTGGCATATAATCATGAAAATATTATCCATTTCGCAATCACTGTCATTGCTTTCTTAGATCTCCAATCATCAATATCGGACCATAAACCGTCTACTAGTATCATCTTATATTATTTCATCATTAGTATCCTGCTACTATCCTCCTCTAACGATGAGCTTGAAGAAACGAAACGGCTGTCTAGAGGCGTAAATAATATCTGTCAACGGAAGTGTCCTTGCTGTGCTGGTGTGTTTATGCTTCGTGCATTAGTTCGGCCAAGAGCGCATGGTGGTGGCGGGTTGAGGATGTAGTACAGCGGAGTATGACCGAAAGCTCTGTCACGATGTATTTTATTAGGAAGGTATAGAAACGGAAAAAACTGTATCTTCATCTTGGGCGTAAACAGCCCGTCTCACATTAAATATACTAGAAAATAGTTCACTCTGAACATGCAGTCTTCCTAAGAGAGAGAGGGGGTATATTCATAGGTTCGAAAGAACCGCACACACTTTGCTGCAGACAGCGGCAAGCTTTGGCCCTCGTGCTTCGAAGAGGGAGCAATCCACTGCGCTACGCTTGCGATTAACAGCAAGCTTCAACTTTTCAAAGGTACGACTCATCACTGGCTCTGGGGTAATGTTCCTGGAACAAATGCCCCATTGCCGACTGAGGGCCAGGGAGCACGCAATCTGCCTTCCTGGGCGAGAAGTGTTCCAGCACAAGAAGCAGCACGAATACATGCTGACAAAGACCACCATCACCACCAGCCGGCACACAGCACACTGTTCTTCAAACACCATCCACTCCGTCCATGTGTTTGCACTGTCCTCCTCTAGCTCTTCACGCTCAACAAATACCACGCACTGCTCATCGTGTTTTTTTTCGCTTCCTCTGGGTTGGCTAGCCCTTCGACTTGACAAAACAGCGATCACCACTGCACTGCTATCGTCACCTCATACCAGTCGCTTCCACCAGTGGCTTTTCCTGTCTTTGCAAGGTGTCCAAGGATGGCTGCTGTTGTCATTACAGGCAAATCAGAAGTACTTTAGTGGCTGATGTCCAACCAGATCGTTGGAAAATCGATTTTTCCTCTTCAGGGCTGCTGATCGCGATCGCGACTTGGTGACTTGGCAGCACCACGGTTACCTTCATAGAAGATGGCTCTGGAGAGGAAAAGGCAGACCAGAAAAAGGTTACTATTGTCTTCAGCACCGATCTCAAGGAGAAAGATATACGGTCTGCTAAAGCCTAGGCACAAAATAAATCTCAAAACACGATTCACGATTCGAATATTTCAACAACAAAAAAACTCACCTCTGGAGTAACTCCTGTTTGTGGCCCGAGATCGTTCCCTCCAGCGCCTTGAAAAAATCCTACAGCTGCATCACAGTCCATGTCTCTCTCGGAGACTCTGCTCCTACCAGCAGGAGGTTCAGCACCGCTCGAAGCCATCGCAAACTACTTGAACTAAGCAGAACTTCGGACATTCCAAAACAAACCTGAAACACACTGTCAAAGATGCTGTCACGTTCAAAAACTAGCTCGATCGCGAGTGAGGTTGCCCCCGTGCTCGAACCCAGTATAATAAGGGGATCGGTCTATTGAAAGACCAAGACGATCAACAGCCAACTACAACAGAAGCTACGCACTCAGCGGACAAGGGCGAAAGGAGGGACGTGATAGCAGGGTGACGGCCGAGTTGAGTTCAATGGACCCAGTCAGGCGGGATGGACGAGACAGAGAGAGTACAGAGGAAGCGGAGGATGGAACGGACGGCGGAGGGAGCAGTGAGTCGGAGAGCAGTGATGGGAGTGATGGTGAGAATGCCGGTGAGAGTGTTAGTGTTGTGCGTAGGTTTCGTGGTAGCAAGTCTTCAGTGTACAATCATCTGCTAGCTAGTCCTGATTGTTGCAATTCGTATTCCGACTCTTCGTTCACTGTATTGTGCCGTGGTCGTCATGGTTATGGACTACAGTTAAAAGTGTTGGAAGCTATCTATTAGCGTCTGTACAAGCCTAATTTGTGTGTACAGAAAGATAGTATAATTGGGTTGAAATTGTTCAAGTAACGTGTCGTGTTTAGTGCGGCCAAGCTTGGCCGTCAATGTTCTAGGTGTAATGTACTGCTGTTATGTGTTATCACGTTGTCTTTCCTTCCTTTCTCCTTTGTTCATTTCTCGCTTTGATTGTTAAAATTCACACTTGTAAATTTCACTGTTGTTGCTCTAAGTGTTATTTCTCTAACTTAGATTTTCTATAATAGTTCAATTTTAGTTTCAGTGTCCTTTAGTACAACGACGATTCCTGATGAGTGTTGTACGAAAACTTGTTTGAATCCATATTTTTTTCCCTACACCATTTCTTCATAGTTTCATCGTTTTATTGCACATCGTCTCCACCGTTTTTACATTGCATGAATAAAGTACACAAATGTCGGTTCAGCTAGTTTTATTGATTGCGGTTATCAAATTATTGTCTCCTCGCCGTGTGTTTAATTATTATTAACTTTTATTTTACTAGGGTGTTTCCCACAGACCTATGGTCTTCTTACGGGAGCCCCTAGGAAGGTTATGCATGAGCGAATAAATGAGCGGTAATCGGTACAAGTACGAACAGTAGAAGGTAGCATATTCCACCGGTCAGCAGCGACATAGCCAATCCGAGAAAAGCCAGCCGTACTCTGTGCTGGGGGCAATGCCAAAGAAAAAGACACCTGGGATCTCGTAGTGGCAGTGGTGTGAAAGCTACAGCAGCGGCTGGTAAAGATTTCTTGAAGCAAAGAGCTGCAGGTTCCGCTATGGATGCACCGGAACAAAAGAATAAACAGTTTAGATGGCGAATGTACGTGTAGCCACACGATAGAATTAAGGCATCAAACCACGAGTTTGGCCCAGGGAAAAGAGACCAGAACTGCATGCTCTTGGGGATTATGAAATCTGGCACCTTTTGTGGTCCTAGTGGGCGAATCGTTTTTATTTCAATCCAAATGAGCAACAGTAACCATCAAAAAGAAGGCATAAAGCAACAGCAAATGAAGGTATGCGAGAAACACCCAATTTTCTAAAAAGAAGAAGAAAAGAAAGGGAAAATGAATAGTGAATGAAGTGTCACACATTGAAAAACATGACATTTGGTTGCCCTAGTACCTTATTGTCAAGTTATTACACACAACTAGATCATCATTGTTCGGATCGTGACAAAGATCATTTTTGTCTGAAACGTTACTTTTCTACGCATTGAATATGTGCGAGCAGGTGAAGCCAAGTGCCCCATCCCCCACTGCCCCTTTACTCGAGATCCATTGTAATAATAATACGTTGTTGCATGCACACTTCCTGACAATCTAGTGCCATGGCAGATTGCTAGTTATACAAGCACACTAACTCACCAGGACATAGCTGGAAAGGAGAGTTCAGATAGTGACCTGACGTGCAGACACACTCAAATGACCCGTCAGTGTTTTGGCAAGTGGCACCCCCTGAAGAGCAATGGTGTAATGTTCCGTTGCTGCACTCGTTGACATCTTGTAGCCATACCACACAAACCAGAGAAAAGCGGAGTCGGAATGGATTGCATGCATTCAGAGAAAACTAACAACATGTTGTACAGTAACACCTGTCAAGGCGACCACTCGGATAAGGCGACCGACCTGTCCTAGACGACCAACTGTCCTAGAACACCACCTGTACTAGAAGACCACCTGTCCTAGAAGACCACCTGTACTAGAAGACCACCTGTACTAGAAGACCACCTGTACTAGAAGACCACCTGTACTAGAAGACCACCTGTACTAGAAGACCACTTCAACCATGAAGGTCCCTTTAGACAGGTTTCACTGTACTTTTGAAGTACATTTACTCACTGTTTCCCTCAAGCTTGTGTGTGTGTGTTTGTGTGTGGGTTTGTGTGTGTGTGTGTATGGGTTTGTGTGTGTGTGTGTGTGTGTGTGTGTGTGTGTGTATTGTGTGTGTGTGTGCATGTGTGTTTGTGTGTTTTGTGCATGGTGTGTGTGTGTGTGTGTGCATGTTGTGTGTGTGTATTGTGTGTGTGTGTGCATGTGTGTTTGTGTGTTTTGTGCATGGTGTGTGTGTGTGTGTGTGCATGGTGTGTGTGTGTGTGTGTGTGTCTGTGTGTGTGTGTGTGTGCATGGTGTGTGTGTGTGTGTGTCTGTGTTTGTGTGTTTTGTGCGTGGGTGGCTGTGTGTGCGCATTTGTGTGTGTGTTTGTGTGTGTGTGTTTGTGTGTGTGTGTGTGTGTGTGTGTGTGTGTTCTTGGTTAATTAGCTGCTGACGTGTGGAGAGATGGTGGCTCCGTTTGGAAAGCTGTGAGCTCGAGATTTGTGTCAGCGAGTCTGAAATTCCCTCTACGACTAGGAGGGAGGAATTCCCTCTACGACTAGGAGGGAGGAATTCCCTCTACGAGTAGGAGGGGGGAATTTCCTCTACGACTAGGAGGGAGGAATTCCCTCTACGAGTAGGAGGGGGAATTCCCTCTACGAGTAGGAGGGGGAATTCCCTCTACGAGTAGGAGGGGGAATTCTCTCTACGAGTAGGAACAGTGTTGTAGGTGATGCTTGTCAGTACATATGTCCCAACCTTTGCAGCTCCACACATGAGTGAAACTCAGTTCTTTGAGCTGCTACAATGAGTGATTGCTGACGTCGCTGCATCTGCTTAAGCAATTTCACCACCCCACCCTGTGAGGCTCCCTCCTTCCCCGCACTGAGGCTCTCCCCCCCCCCTTCCATGGCGAGTTAGGACCCAATGTCAATTGTGCAGTAGAAATGACCGGCTCTCGAGCCTAATACAGCATGACGCTTACCAACGCAGGTTGCTGGAGGGCTGTCCCAAACAGACTGACCATTCCTTCGGACACAGACCTGAATCTCGCTGCCACGCCTCTCATAGCCCGGCGTACATATGTACTTTCTCCGGTGAAGTGGGTAGTTGTTTACGATCACGTGCCCGTTTTCTGGGTGGGAGCTCGGGCTGCACGTGATTCGTGCACAGGACGCGCTGGACAGGGTGCTACTGGCATTCCTAGCCCTGTACCTACAGTGGATGTATGGTCGTGTGGGATAGTAAGCACGTTCGCAGTACACCGCCATAGACTCCCCTGCCTTGAGCCTGCGGCGAGGCATTAGTGTTTCATTTGCGTATTCTATCGATGGCGTGTACGGGCAATTGGCTGAAATGGTAGATATGACAAGGTAGAGAAATAACAATGTGAAGAAGAGGTTGGTGCCACTTCGGCGATAGTAGGGGAAGAGTGTAGAGAAACAACTATGGAGAAAATGGAGAAAATGGAGAAGGACAAAAGCGGTAGATGTTGCGACTAACTACAGTCCATTTCAAAACTATAGACGCGTACCTAGGCAAAAACCGTTATGCCAGCATCTATACCACATAAAATCTGTGATCACTTTGTGCATAATGTTTTCCAAATTGGGCGTCTGTTATCCAATCGTTTAGAAACTATAATGAGAGTAATTGTGGAGAGGACCTGAGCAATATTTCGAAAACTATTCTCAAAAGGTTCCAGCCAAATTTGAAATATTTCAAAAATCTATAGTTTTGAAATGGACTGTAGAGAGGTTCTGCATGCCGAATTTCGGAATTTTTTCGACTGGTGTTTTCCGTTGGTTGGTTGGAAATTTTTCGACCGCAGCGACGTTTTTCAACCCGAAATATGTTCTTCGACTTTTCCTAGTTGTTGCCAGGCAACAGAATGGCGCCAGCGCTTGGAGGCCGCATGTTCAAATTATAATAAATTTATTTTTAAACTCGGATGTTGAGCCATAAATAATGTAGAAAAGAAAAGGACAATATGGATACGAGTTAAGACACGAGACACGAGTTAGGTGTCAGGACGTCGAATGTCTCAGTACTCTGTCAGTTTTGTGCCTAGTTATTGCACTTTCTGACTGTACATGTATATAGTATCCAGTTACAGTGATGGAGAGTTACTCTTAACTCGTATCCATAATGTCCTTTTCTTTTCTAAATTAATTTTTTTGATTTGAAATTTCCACGCATCGCCTTTCGAGTGTTACTCTAAGAGCAAACAGGTATGGTCACGGACACTTTTCTTCGTCAAGCCATTGAACCGAGAGTCACCAAGGCTCTGCATGGCCGCGCCACCTCGTCGAAAGCTGGGGAACCACGGACAAAAGTATTCTCCGTGGCACGAACTTGCCTCAGCATGAGCAGATCCACTGTGAGGTCAAGGCGAGTTTGCTTCGCCCCAGACCCTGGAGAACTGCCAGAAGGGCTACTAGTAATAAAGCGAGGGAGGAAAGAGCAAGGAGTGATTTCCAGGTCGGAGGTTGAAGAGGAAGACATATTCAGAACTGACAAAAATCAGAGAACAAAAAGGCGACTTTTCGGCACGTGCACTTGAACTGGTAGTTTACTTGCCGAAAATAAGTTTCGACAACTGCATGACTTTCGAGTCGAACTTTCTGAAAGTTCGACTCGCTCTTCGACTCTCGTACCCAGTTTACGAAAATTATTCCAAAATTCGGAATGCAGAACCTCTCTACTGTCTACCAACGTAACCAGATCGCATACTGTCAGCGAGTGCGACAAAAATGGTACAAAACTGACAAGGAGTCCTTCTCCTTTTTATCCGTAATTAAATTGGCTCGCCATCCAAGTTCATCAATATACGCCGCAGAGACAAAAATATTTGAATAAACGCCGCGGAAAGATTGACTTGTATCCACCTACTTGTCGGAAATAAATAAAAATTCCATTCACTGGATGTGTTCCCGATAAAAGGGCCGGTTCTTGCAGTAGGTTCATTCCTTGTTGCAGGTGCGTTCTTTCTAGCATGTCCTTTTCTTGTGGCAGGTCCGTTCCTTGTCGTATTTTCGTTTCTTTCAGCAGGTTCAGACATTAAATTAAAAGAAAAAAGTTTGTCTCCTTTCTCAACGGAACTCACAACGGCCGATAACAACCAGATAATCCAGTGTCAGATGCATCACCGAAGTCCAGACCCCGTAGCAGGTCCATTTCCTGTATGTTACCTTTTCCCTGTATCAGGTTCATTCCCTATAAGTTACCTGTTCCCCCATATCAGGTCCATTTCCAGTGGGTTACCTGTTGTTGTATCAGGTCCATCCCTGTAGGTTATCTGTTCCCTATATCAGGTCCATTCCCTATAAGTTACCTGTTCCCTGAATCAGGTCTATTCCCTATAGGTTATCTGTACTTTGGTCGGATTTCATTGAGCACAACTGTACTGCAGTATCTGTACCCGATCTAGTCCAGTGAAGGAAATAAACCCACAGGGAATGGACTTGCTACAGGGAACTGATGACCTACCGGGAATGAACCTGATACAGGGAACATAATATAACCTATATGGAACCTCTCAGTTTTATAACCTATAGGAAATTGATCTGATACAGTGAACAGATAACCCGCTGGCAATGGACCTGATGCAGGGAAGAGATCACCTATAGGGAATGGACGTGATACAGGGCACGGATATCATACAGGGAATGGACTTAATACGGGAAACTGATAACCCACAGGGAACGGACCTAATACAGGAGCAGATAACATACAGGGAATGGACTTGATGCAGGGAACATAATAACCTATAGGGAATGGACCTGATACAGGGAACTGATAACCTAAAGGAAATGGACCTGGTACAGGGAACAGAATAAATCATAGGGACTAGACCTGATACAGGAAACTGGTAACCCACATGGAATAGACCTGATACAGGAAATTGGTAACCCACAGGGAATGGACTTGATGCAGGGAACAGATAACCTACAGGGAATGGACTTGATGCATCATGATAATACACTGCACCATGGACAAGAACATGTCTCACGTTGACATTCCACAAAGGCGTCGGAGTTTGAGCAGCCGGCGTGGCGAGGGCCTGTGTCAAACTCGCAGTCAAAGATCGACCGTGCGCTGCTGGGACAATGCCTCAGTCGCATCAGCACAGCCCCAGCGCCAGCGGAAAACCTGCAGATACATTGCAGCATGCAGGACAGAGCCACACAGCAAAAAAAACATTGGTGATAATTACACAGTGACCAGCCACATGACTTCATATTCCAGAGAAAGTATGTCGGTCTGGCATGCAGCACGTAATACAGTAAAACCTGTCAAGGCGAGCACTCGGATAAAGGGGGCCACCTGTCCTAGAAGACCGCTGCAGCCAGGACCAAGGGATGCTATTTCCAGTCAAATGACCCTGGATAAGGAGACCACCTGGTTACAGAGACCACGTTTTGAAGGTCCCTTGAGCGGTCGTCTTAGACAGGTTTCCCTGTAGTGATGTGTATACTAGTACTATGAGTTCAATTGATGTTTCTGACACGCATACAACCTCACAGCTCTCTCAACAGACTCTAGGCTACACCATATAGCCCTGTCTCATTTCAAATAATTGTGATGTAGCATAGAGACCGCGGAGAGTGTATCCCGGGTTTTAAGTTCACGCTGAAGTCCAAGGCTCGGACTGTAGGCTAGCAAATGTATCCTTGGACTAAGAAAATTGATAATTGCCACTAATTTCACTTCAAAACACCTGCAGTCTATGCTCCACGGATCAGTTCTCAGCTGCACCAAGTAAATACACGAATTTGGTTCAGCTGAGAGCCTGTTCATACTGGACAAATAATGGCGGTGTTTTCGTGTTCAAGGAATACACTGGATTGGAGTTTGAGAGTTCTTATTATAGAAAACTTGGTATCAATTGGGTGGAAAAACATACCGCCGTTCGCCAAATCTCTGTGCCTTCAGGTAGCCCATCTGCCGACACACAATGTCTGCGGTGACCTGCTGCTTCCACACACTGTCTCCACAAACCGTACCCCAACTCTCTCCATCAAAGATTTCCACTCGGCCACGGCTAGGTCTAGACAGAGAGGAGGATGATCTTCCTGGATCCATCAAGCGAACCAGTCCTGAGGTTTGCGTGTGCAGGTGTGTTTGTGTGTGTGTTTGAGAGTGAGAGAGTAAGAGAGAGAGAGAGAGCGACAGAGAGAAAGAGAGAGAGAGAGAGAGAGAGAGAGAGAGAGAGAGAGAGAGAGAGCGAGCGAGAAAGAGAGAGAGAGAGAGAGAGCAAATGAACAGGGGAGGTATGAAGGAGGTACAATCACTGGTTGCATACCTGCACTTAACACATACCTGCACTTAACACATACCAGAAGGAACTCTAATCTGTTCAGCTGTGACTTCAACATTCATGCTTGCATAATCATCAGTATGACGTCATTATGGCTAGTGATAAGCTCAGGATTATGTCATTTTAGCACCTGATCACAGTGATCGGCTGGATAAGGGTCTTTGGATATTGATTGAAAAAAGTTACCGGGCTCGCAGGGGATTCCACAGTGAGAGCTTACGCACACCGATGTGTTGTTATTTTCGTACTTTTATTCTAAAATTAAATTGCATCACAAACAGGCAATTAGACCTCTTTTACCTATCAGGCTGTTGGAGGGAGTGGGGGGGGGGGGAGGAGACAACTGGGGGAAGGGGACGGAGAGAGGGAGGGGAGAGGGGGGGGGGGGCGAAGGGAGTGTATGATGCTGCATTTACCAGCAAAACGTACCACACGATACAGAGAGTGCCGTGTTTCCAGGACAGGTCTTGGGGAAATCCAAGTTCAGATGGCATTCGGTGATGGATGACTCCGTACCGGTACAATTGGCGCCCGACGAAACAATCTTTTCTCCAAATCTGCAGAGCAGCACAAAGACCATAGCAATGAGGTAAGTCAGAGTGGAAAAACAGGAGAAGGACAAAAAAACTTATGAGTTATGACTAACTGTCCACCAACGCAACCAGATCATATACAATCAGCGAGTGCAACAAAATGGCACAAAGCTGACAAGGAGTACTGAGACATTCAACTTCCTGACCCACAGCTCCAAGTTGTAGACCAGTTGTAGTGATACTGGTGTGACCGATAGTCTTACTAGTTTCGTCCTCATCCAGTAACTTTCGGCATTCTTTGTTGCCGTGGGACTTGGCTCGTGCTCTTCTTCGTTGCCCTTTCCTTCCCGTCTTGGACATTTCCATCACCTGATCCTTCCATGTTGGAAGGTTGATAGTTTTCGCCTGGGAGAAGTGTTGCAACTAGGTGTCAGGCTGTCGAATGTCTCAGTACTCCTTGTGAGTTTGTGCCATTTTGTCACACTCCCTGACTGTATATGATCTGGTTACGTTGGTGGACAGTTTCTCATAACTTGTAAGAGTTTTGTCCTTCTCCTTTTTTCCATAATTAAATTCGCTCACCATCCGAGTTTAACTAATGCAGAGTGTCTGTGTGTCCCCCTTTTACGGGCCAATAGAAATTAAAAAATCCAATCTGAAGAGCAATGTCACGCTAAAAATCAAAGTCAGAGTGTCTGTTAGATTGTGGTGATTACTACATAATACTGTAAGAGAACAAACATTCGGTGCATCTTTTTTCGGCTATTTTCGGCCTGTGCAATTTTGGCGAAAATTTGTGGCAGCCGAACTTCTGTTTTACAAGGTTCAGTGTGCCAGTGTATGCAGGCAGCAGCAGTACGGGCCGAAATTTCAATGCGGCCGGAATGTGTTTTGCCCTGTGAGGCCGAAATTTGAAGGCGCGGAAAATTTTGTAGACTTTAACACAGTATAGGTCCAAACAAGGCCGGCCTAGGCAGCTCGAAGCAGAGTGCTCAATGCACTAATGTGCAGAGTAGCATATACATGTACATGTACAAGTACAATAGAGGCGAAAGGTGGTGTAGCTGTAACTGCAAGTTTCACGCATTTCAGCTATCATCAGACAGCAGCATTTGGCATAATATAGGTACAATGGTTGCAGAGAGAATGTGCTACCTTCAAGCCAGTCAAATTTACTCTCGAAGATTTGGGAACTTGAGAGTGGGCTGGTAGTCGAAGGAAAGCTGTGGGAATTCTATACGAGTGGGGCCTTGGCTTTTTTCACCCCTCTTACTTCGTTCTCGCATGCTAGGGTTCTCAAATGCCAAGCATGACATGAGGCACGATCCAGGGACCTTCGCTTGACTGGGATGAAGACTACCCTACCACTGAGCTAGCTATGGCCCATAATGGGGTGTCCCACCACTGAGCTAGCTATGGCCCATAATGGGGTGTCCCACCACTGAGCTAGCTATGGGGTGTCCCAGTCTTTTGACTTACGACTAGTGCCCATAGTGCCATTATTTGTTTGTTTGTTTGTTTGTCATTGACTTGCTGCACTCAACCACACACATGCTGCTGAACTGGCCAGTAGAGTCCGCTATCAGCTGATACATATTATATCAGCAGCATCGAGCCGCGGCTCTATTGGACAGCCTGAAACCTTTCTGCTTTGCTGATACATGTACTTTGATACTGGAATGAACGCGGCAGTAAGAACTAAGACATTGTGCTGCATAAGAAACAGTATGGTGGGCTCTTTTAAAGAGAAGCATTTGGCAGGCTGACATACGTTATTGGATGCGATCCAGCGCGGTAGACGCCGTGGAATCCCAAATCTCTGCACACGGGATTCCAGCTGTGCCCACTGTAACCACTGTCACACACCGAGCCCCACACGCCATTGTACTGCACGTCAACATGCCCCTGGGCAACACTCTGGTCGTTGACAAGGCGAACACCGTCTGCAAACACAGAAGAGAAAGAGGTATGCTACATCATGTGACTAGGATCTTGCTCAGCCGAGATCCACAATAATTAATGAAATCCAACCTGGTTTCCTACATTTGTGCTGAGCCTACCAGTGGGTGGTGCTGTCATGCAAGTTGCCGAGTTCAAGGTTCGATGGATTTCTCGTCTGCTCTGGAAAGCAATCAATATTCTGAATTAGCCATGGGTAGCTTCAAATCGGCAGAAGAAGCGTGTGCTACCTACTGTAACCTTGTAAGAAGCCATACACAAGTGTCTTGAACCAACAAGACAGGTTTTAGTCATAGAGAAATCACCATCGAGCTTGAAGCGAGATGGAGATATGGTTTCGGGGCACAGACGACTCGACGAGGGCCTGTCCCAAGATGCCAGGATGAAAAGGGGGAGTTGGAGTGTGCATGGGCTTTGCTTACGTTCGCATACAATGGCCGCCGCGGGTCTTTCTGAATACCCGCACCGGTTGTATTCAAATGAACGATAATTAGATGTGATTCTGCTGGAGGAACAATCCATCAAGCGCTGTTCACTGCCATTGCAATACAGGTTGGACGTATAGCGAAAAAAATGCAGATCCTGTGGATCAATGGGAAGTAAACTCCTGCAGAGACACAGATACGGCATATCCATCTCAGCAACTTTACCAGAGACTACACTTCCACGTCCACATGCACATCGCTGAAGCGATGATAGTGAACAAGCAGTGGCATACAAGGAAGATGTTTTGGGTTTTTTTTGGGGGGGGGGGGGCACGTCCAGACAATGGCCTGCTCGCATGTACTATGGTGTACGCTAGTACTTGTTAGCAACAATCCGAACTAGCGCACACACTGCACTGTATTGTTTTGTACTGCATTCAAGACTGACGTCATGCGCTTTGTTTTGCTGCGTAATCACAAAATGGCACCAGCCCGTTTTGCTGGAAAGAAAAACAAATCTTGCTTGCCCTGTTGTGCTCTTCCAGACAACGGATCGTGCTTCAGCAGTGTCTCTTTGTCGAAGGGCGTATAGCTCAGTGGTAGAGCATTCGACTGCAGATCGAGAGGTCCTTGGTTCAACTCCGAGTGCGCCCTCCATAACGTTTTGCACACTTCCGGCCCAACATTCCGGCTGGTGCACAGCCCGAATAACGATAGCCAGCTAAATATCGTTGAGTCGGATGACGTGAAGCAGGTGCGTCGCAAGGTTCGCGATATACATGTAGCTACCCGGCTCGGAACATGGACCACATACATGTCTGTTATCACGGCTCTTGCCCCACACCGCACTGCTGAACTGATTGCGTACCAGCAGTTGATCCTGACTGCTAACCACCAGTTCTTCCCAAGCGCGTGGCTAGAGTACGACCGCCAGCTGCGGATGCTCGCGTCCCAGTAACCAGGCACGAAGAGGTTGGACACCATCGACGTGAATCTATGGCAGATAGCTTTCACAGGCCATGCAACCCCAAAATGCGCTCAATGTAAGACGGTCTATCCGGGGGCGGTTTGTGTCCTTTTCGTCCCCAATCTCAATCCCCCAAGCCAGCAGCATTTACCTCCAGTGGTCGTACCCATACCAGCGACGGCCAAGAAATCTGCCGCAACTTCAATGGAGGTTGCTGTTCTTCGTCGTCGTGCCGCTATTCCCACACCTGCAGCCAGCCTGGCAAGGACCACCCATGCATCAGGTGCACCCAGCAGCAGCGCGGAGCCAATCGACCACCCCGCTGCTCCTAGCAGAATGGCTACTTAATCGCTTGACTCGGTACGTAGCTTCTTTCCTATACACTCTGCAGACACCACACTGCTAGCTGACCACTTTGCCCGCCTGTTACGTAACCACTCAGATCAATCATGCGTTACGTATGTTCTCCATGGCCTGCGCCATGGCTTTACTCTTGGATCTGCCGGCCAACACGACATTTCGGTTTTCTCTAATAATCTGCCCTCGGCTTTCACTCACTCGGCATTTATATCCGAGAAATTAGCTGCTTCCTGCACCCGCAGCGAGACCACAGGCCCATTCCGGCACCTCCATTTCAGTTCATGCGCCGCTCTGGTATTCGTGCCGTCCCCAAAAAATGAACGCAAGCTGCGAATGCTCCACCATCTGTCTAGTCCGGGAGGCACTGGCGCGAACGACAGCATTCCTGCCGAGCCGCTCTCTCTCTGCACTACGAGAGCATTGACAACGCGATCAACATCATCATGTCATGCCCACAGTCTGTGTATTTGTCCAAGCTTGATGGACGCAGTGCATTTCGGCAGATCCCAGTCCGCCGTCAGGACTTCGCTGGGAAGGCTGCTACTACTACGAGCGCTTTCTGCCTTTCGGCCTCCGCTCCAACCCAGCCGTCTTTGACTCAGTAGCCAGAGCAGTCAACTGAATCATACAGCACGAGTTTGCTATAGATCACCGGCTTCATTACCTCGATGGCTTTCTCGATATCTCCTCTGGTTTGGCTGCAGCCAACCAGCAACTCACCATCCCCCTCGGGGCATTCACGTATCTCGACATTCCTCTTTGCTCCATCCCAGCTCGAAGGGCCATCACCATCATTGACCTTCCTTGGTATTGTCCTAGACTGCGAGCGCCACGAAGCTCGGCTACCAGAGGACAAGCTGTCCGAGATCTGTGCGCCACTCATGGCTACTATCAGCAAGCGCAGCATCGGCCAGCGTCAACTCGAGTCCCTCCTGGGGAAGCTCGCTTTTGCTGCCCGAGTCATCGTTCCTGGATGCACATTCATGCGTGAACTATGATTAGCGTGTTGTTGTTGTTGTAGAAGTTTATTTAACGTCGCACCACAAACAGGCGATTTCGCCTCCTTTGATACATGTGGACGACAGAAGGAATGAGAGAGAGGGGGGGGACAGAAGTATGGAGAGAGGAAGGGTAGAAATAAATAAGCAATCAACCTCAGGGCTACACCAAAGCAAAAACGGAATGGGAACATACTATATACAAAATAGCTTCATACATATATTGCAAAACACGTTTACTATTCTTCAGTCCGCTATACCACAGAAACGCACTAGCCGAAAAGCATTTAAACGGAGCCATGATGCGCTTTTAGCAGGGCGCAGAACTGAAGGTGGCTGGGCTCGGAACGGAGATCAGGCGGGAGCTGGTTCCACAGGACTGCGCCGATGAACTGCATGGTCGCTCGACCCGCAGGACCGGGCCAAAATGGTACTCGAACGAGGTGATGTGCTGCTCCCCGAGTGCGGTCACCAGTAACTCTCACGAAGAAGCTGGTGAAGAGGGAGCTTGCTCGGGAGAACAGACAACGACGGACAAAGATGAGGAGCTTAATGTTAAACATGTCCTCCAGGGTGGTGAGGCGGAGCTGTTCAAAGATTGGGCTCGTGCGCGACCACGGTGGCAGACCGAAGAAGCCGCGGATAGCGCACTTCGTTAGACGTGTGAGGGGCTCCATGTTGCCAATTTGAAGTGACGGATAAAAGGCGTTGGAAGCGTACGACAACCTACCCTGGATCATCGACCTGTAAAACAGGATCTTTAACGCCAGGGTGAGGCTTCGGCGGCTCCGCCACAGCGCACCTACTGACTTCCGCACCTGCTGGATTGTGTGATTGACGTGAGGCTCCCAGGAGAGCTGCCCATCTACCATTACGCCCAGGTACCGCGCTTGTTCCACAACTGCAAGGGCTGCATTCCCACAGCGAATTCGAATGTTATCTGTGTCAGGGGCTGGGCCTCTTGGGGTAATCAACAGAGCTTGCGTTTTCTTTTGGTTCAGCATTAGTCCGCGGTCCTCCAACCACTGCGACAGGCCAGTGATGGCTGTGCTTAGAGAAGAGCACACTTGTTCGCAACTGCCCGAGGCTTCAATTGCAATGTCGTCTGCAAATTCCTGGTTTGTGACCTGCTGGGGCAAGCAGCATCGAAGGTTACGGATGTATAGTGTGAACAGGAGGGGGCCGAGGACGGATCCTTGCGGCACCCCTCGACTGCATGCGACGTATTCCGAGCAATTTCCGCCCACGACTACGCGTTGAAGCCGCTCACTCAGGTAACTAGTGAACCATAGCTGGACAGTACCGCCGACCCCAATGTCGGATAGCTCCTGTGCCAAGATGGTGTGTTTGACACAGTCGAAAGCCTTCGACATATCCACGAATATCACACCTGTGAGTTTGCGCTCATACTTCGCTTTCAGCCAGCGATTGACAGCTAGCACAAGAGCGTCCTCCGTACTGTGGTTCTTCCTGTACGCGAACTGCGAGTCAGGGAGAATACTGTGATCGGTCAGAAAGGATGTAAGCTGAGCTTTGACGATCTTCTCGAGGAGGCGAGAAACGACTGGTAGTAGAGAAATAGGTCGATACGCAGTAGGCTGACAAGGGTCAAGGCCGCCACCTTTGAATAGCGGCGACACATTAGCAATTTTAAACTGACGGGGAACACACCCCTGCCATAACGAAGTATTGAAAATGATGCTGAGCGAGGGAGCCAGTATTGATGCCGAGTTTCTAAGGACAATACCCGGCAAGTCATCATGTCCAGTTGCTTTTGACGCGTCAACAGACTGGAGAAGGGCCGTTATGTCCTCCGTCGAAACAGGCGCAAATTCCGTGAATGCTGGTGCTTCACGTTTGGCTGGTGCGTTGGCGCACAGCGCGTCTGGTCGTCCAGGGTCATGTACAACTTCGCCAAAAGTTCGGGAGAGGATTCCAACAGGTACTTGTGGTGGGCTTGAACTTTTCGCTCGTCCAGTCACCACGTTTATCGTATTCCAGAGCTTCCGTCCATCCTTTCCGGCCGACTGTAGGCGAGCTTGAAAATACTGATCCCTTAGCCTTCGATCTAGCTTGCGCGCGGCTGCGCGGAGAGTGCGGTGTTGCTCTCGCAGGCGGACATCGTTTGGAGAGCGTGAAAGAAGTCGGTGGGCCTTGTTTCGTTGACGCACAGCAGATACAAGTTCAGGACACAACCATGGGCAAGGTCGGCGCCTCGGCTTACGAGGAGGTTGTAAGGGGGCGTGACGATCTAGAGCAGTAAAAACCGCGTGCCCTGAACTGTATCTGTGTATGCGAGTGCGGTGTGTAAAGCCCATCTTGAGAATGGGTTTGCCGGCCCCTTAGTAGATGCGTGGCTTCTGAAGAGGGTATTGAAGGGCATCCAGCGATGCCATGGTACGGCTGTACTTACCCCTCGCCTTCCTATCACTATGCCAATCCTACGACACCTGACGGGTTTACGACGAAAGGGCGCGAGATTTTAGGGCGCTAAGACGTTTCGGCGCCCTCAAACGGCGCTGAGACACGAGGGCGCTGAGACATCACGGCGCTAAGACACGAGGGCGCTGAGACATCACGGCGCTGAGACACGTCGGAGGCGAGACGAATCGGCGCTAAACTGTATAATGTTGACCCATGTCGAATAACTTCACAAATCACCTCGGAATAAAACACAGGTACGTCCCCCCCCAATTATCCCAAGCAATGTTCTGATTTTCTAGTCATAACCGATAACCGAATCTGACTATGGCAGCTCAAGCCGATGGTATTCACTTATCTACTACGAAGAAGAAGAAGAGACTCCTCATCCATGAGGGGTTTTCGTACACCAAGGACAAGGACGGACTACAGGACACGACTTACTGGAGGTGTGAGCGGCGAGGCGAATGCAAGGGACGCTGTAAAACCGTCAGGGATGACGTGTTCAAGACAGTTCCCCACTGCCACCCACGGGATGCGACGCGTGTCACAGTCGAAAAAGCCAAGGAGGCGCTACGGACAAGGGCCGCAACAACAGTTGAGCCAACGAGTGCCGTTCTGAGAGCTGCAACGAATGATCTGTCTGCTGATTGCCTATCCTCGTTACCTAAGGCATCTTCCCTTAAAAGAAATCTATCCAGCGCGAGCGGCTTGCTGCCGGTAATGTTCCTCCAAATCCAAGAAACTTACAAGAACTTGTTCTCCCGGAGCAATTTAAATTGACAGCAAGTAACAAGAACTTTCTGATGTTCGACAGCGGACCTGGAGAAGACCGGATTCTTCTGTTCAGTACAAACGAGAATCTGAATCTACTCGAAACCTCCGAAAGCTGCTACGTGGATGGTACCTTCAAGAGCGTCCCCAAGATATTTTGTCAATTATACACAATCCATGCTCGCTGTGACGGTCAGGTATTTCCGCTCGTGTATGCCCTATTACCTGACAAACAGCGAGTAACGTATGACCGGTTGCTTGCTGCCCTCGCAACGCTACGAGATACCTTGGAACCACACCAACTCCTTTCAGATTTCGAGAAGCCAGCTATTCAGGCCTTCCAGCATGCGTATCCACTGCTAAGAGTAACAGGATGTCTTTTCCATTTGGCACAGAATATCTACAAGCATGTACAAGAGTATGGCCTCCAAGTACCCTACAGCCAAGACCAAGAGTTTTTCTTGTTGGTGCGAATGATATCTGCTTTAGCGTTCGTACCACAAGGGGATGTTGTCAGATACTGGGAGCTTCTCAAGCCACGGTTTCCAGGAACCTATGCCGAGGGAGAGCAGAAACTCCTTCGCTACTTTGAACGTTACTACATTGGAGAGGAAGTTCAAGACGGCCCACGAAGGATTCCGTCCTTCCCAATAACACTCTGGAACGTCCATGAACGTACGATCCAGAACGAACCAAGAAGCAACAACTGCCCCGAAGCGTGGCATAGAAGATTTAATTCGTCCGTAAACTGCTGTCATCCGACTCTCTGGAAATTCATCGAAGTTCTTAAGTCAGAGCAGCAAACATGTGAGACCGAAAGAGCCAGACTACAAGGAGGAGATGCACCACCACCAAGGAAGAAGAAGTATGTGGAGGTGGACAAGCGATTGGCAACTCTAGCGAGTACCTTTGAGCAACGAGACCCGTTACAGTTCCTCAGAGGAGTGGCCTTCAACTTGAAGGCGTACTGAAGAAGCTTCCTTCATATCAACGATTATTTTTGCTTTGCGTATTGTACGATGTTGAATTATTTATCGCTACTTCTGACCACCATTACTTTCGAGAATAATTCGATAAAACTTACATTGTATTCACAGCAAACTTGAAGATTGAAAAAAATTAATCAAAAGGCAATGGACGCCCTGTGGTAGTGGTGACATTCTGTCTCGGGGACGTGTGGTCCATACGCCTTACTGTCTGCGCGGCAAAATGTTCTCGCGCCTTACGGTGCAACGCCCTATTGTCACAGACGCCATCAAGTCTGGCGCCCAGGTATACTTCGACCTACTGTTAGATGCCCTACTGTCGCGATCCCCACCTGACGGATGCACGCCGGAAAAGTAGTATCCTGAATGGCCATGACAAGCTGCTCTACCAAGCCGCCATGCTGCTTCTTTGAATTTCTTCGATGTGCTGAATTCACTAATGGCATCACACGGAGCTGTACTAGCTGCCCTGGTGACGGACGCCTGCAACTCTTCCTGCTTTCATCCAAGAGGGACGCATTCGGTAAAGGCGTTACTAGTGACATTGGCCCGTCTGTACCGCCGTACTGCCCGGCCCGTGCCATGGTTAGCTACCCATTTGTCACTCGTCGCGAGGGACCGGAGCAACACTTGTTCGTACCCTCGAACGGACAGTAGCTGACCAGGCAGTCATTCACAGTAACAGTACGGTCTCTTGTCGCTGCGGCCGGTGTACCATCCCAGTCGAACTACTCCGGGCATTCAGTCCACATTGGTGCAGCCACCACCGCTGCTATGGTTGGTGCCCCCGACTCCTTCTTCCGAGTGGCAGGTCGGTGGAAAGAGCGATGCGTGTTTATGCTACATCCGGACTACAACAAGCGCTAATCTCCAGCAATCGTCCTGGCTTGCTGCCGTTTCATGGACGCCATGATCCCCGACTCGGGTGAGTAATGAGCTACTGAACTCTAGCTGCGCAATGCTTGCCTGTGCTGATATTAATTGACCCTTGCTGTGCGTCGATAGTGCTTAGCTAACGGAGTGCTGGTTTCATGGGTCCACTCTCACAACTGGTGTTATCTAGCTATTTGCTGCGGCTCTGCCTTGCGCTATATTGCATCCATTTAGCATTGCAGCTCTACGTTGAGCTAACAGCAGCTCTACTTTGAGCTAACAGCAGCTCTACTTTGAGCTAACCGCAGCTCTACTTTGAGCTAACAGCAGCTCTACTTTGAGCTAACAGCAGCTCTACTTTGAGCTTATCGCAGCTCTACTTTGAGCTAACAGCTGCTCTACTTTGAGCTAACCGCAGCTCTACTTTGAGCTAACCGCAGCTCTACTTTGAGCTAACAGCAGCTCTACTTTGAGCTATCAGCAGCTCTACTTTGAGCTTATCGCAGCTCTACTTTGAGCTAACAACCGCTCTACTTTGAGCTAACCGCAGCTCTACTTTGAGCTAACCGCAGCTCTACCTTGAGCTAACAGCAGCTCTACTTTGAGCTAACCGCAGCTCTACTTTGAGCTAACCGTAGCTCTACTTTGAGCTAACAGCAGCTCTGCTATGAGCTAACTGTAGCTCCGCTCTGAGGTAACAGCAGCTCTACTTTGAGCTTCAAACCAGTTGTTTCGAAACCAGCACTCCTCAATCCAAAGATGCCTCTTTGTTAACTTGTTTGTGTGAGGGATGGGGCTAACTGGTCTATACATGTTGTGCATGTACCGGTATACCGGTAATCCTTCTACAGAGAGTTGTATTTTTTCTCTCAAGTATTTCACTCTGCGTCGGTGCTGACCAGTACTGACCAGTGCTGACACTTCGTTCGGAATCATTTCACTCTACATCATAAAAATGTATTAATACGTGCAGTGGACATGTAGGGAGCAGTCGTGAAAACCGAGTACTACTACTAGAACTCGAGTCTGGACAAGAATAATGGAAGTGCTGTGCATGTATGTTGACCAGGAGAGATTGCATGTAGCGACCACTGGACAAGTAGTTGTGACTGACAGCCCGGCCAAAGTCCAAAGGGGAGTTTACCTGAAAGCAAGATAATGCACCGTAATGGTGAAAGAGAGTCGATCATAGAGCAAACCTTACTGGCAAAAGGAGAAGGAGAAGTTATGTTCAAGAACTCTCCGATTTCAGCTATTACAAACAGCAACCTCGGACTCATCTCTTGCCGATGATAACAGTACTCTGTGACCATGTTCTGTTGATAACGGGTTTGAAATGATTGTGTTGATAACGGGTTTACAACGGGTTTACAACGGGTTTACAATGATTGTGTTGAGGACTACTGTAAAACCGGAAAGTTTAACGAGCAAAAAGTTAAACGTTTTGGTAATTTTGGCATGATTACGTGCAGAAAGTATAACTAAACGATGGCTACCTGGCAACCCAGCTGTATGCGCATCTTTACGCAGACATCTAGCGATAACGTTTTGTTTCAAATAAGTATGGCTAATCTCCAGGGCTGCTTATACTCCGGAAAATACGGCAGGGGAGCTGTATGGCACATACTATGATGGCCAAATTAACAGTGCTAACCTGGGTGGATGTCTGTATTTCGCGACAAAAACTCTGGGTGTGGCTGACACTCTGGAGAAGGCGATACTTACTGACTTGTGTCAGGGGCTAGTGAAGAGAAATCGATTGCACTCTGGTAGCCGAGTTGCTTGCATATGACGTCAGCGTTGTCTAGAGACCGATTTGCCGAGAAATCTGACCGCTCGCAGAGAAGTGCAGATTGACCAGAGGCTGTTATTATCCTGGGATAGCCAATCCACGGGGTACGACCACCGATAAGCTGCACGGATTCTGTAGAGCATGCCACAGTCACAGACACAAACACAGGTAGAGAATGCATTGCACTATACGGTGAAACAATTCAGAAACATGCCCTGGCCAGAGAGGATGGTGGGCATGTGAGGGGTGGTTGCCCTGTGAGCGTGGTTGCCTTGTGAGAGTGTTTGCATTGTGAGGGTGGTTGCCTTGTAAGGGTACTTGCCTTGTGAGGGTGGTTTCCTGGTGAGGGTGGTTTCCTTGGGAGGGTGGTTGTCTTGGGAGGGTGGTTGCATTGTGAGGGTTTTTGCATTGTGAGGGTGGTTGCCTTGTGAGGGTCACGGGTTGCCTTGTGAGGGTGGTAGCCTTGGGAGGGTGGTTGCCTTGGGAGGGTCACGGGTTGCCTTGTGAGGGTGGTAGCCTTGGGAGGGTGGTTGCCTTGGGAGGGTCACGGGTTGCCTTGGGAGGGTCACGGGTTGCCTTGTGAGGGTGGTAGCCAATACATACATGTACATCTGAAGAGCTGAGATGCAAAACTCTCCAAATCCATTTCATCACTTTTCAAGTATGGCCAAGAAAGGATTCATTATGTGCGGTTAGTATCTAAATCCAAATTTGGGTTCCTGTTTTGAAATGATTCTAGTCAGACTTTGAATGTAAAATTTTGCCAGGTGGTGCCTCTCGACCTTTTGATTACACTGAGCGGGAAATCACATTTTCTCAAATTTGGCGTTTATCGAGTCCTGCATCTCATATGTTGATAAGTATGTGCTGACTTTGGGGGTCTAATGGGATCCACTGGGACCATGGCTAGGTACCGTATCTGACTGACAAGCCCCTGACGTTGTGTGCCGGTGTGCCTTTCTTCCTATACATATTCATGTACATGCATTATGTGCAGTCAACCAACGCGAATAACAATTCTCGATTGTGCCTGCCGAGGAAAGTGTCATTATTTATGACGGCGAGTTAGCATTACTCATGAGGTTGACAGTACATGTATGCAGTCAAATGGTGAATAGGTCTGAAATGATTGTGTAAACTAAATTACACTAGTCGCGATAGGCCTTCTGTAAGCATTCATAGCTTTGCTGTGTGTATGCACCCCTCTACTGTGTGTGCGTGTGTGTGTGTGTGTGTGTGTGTAAAAAGTAGGGATTCACTGGCCAGAAAAAAGCCACTTCAAAGCTGTGTGGTGTAGACCAGGCTGAATAGTGGTGGTCAATTCTTCAGCCTTGCAAGCTGTTGAATGGTGCAATCCCAGCACAAGTTGCTATGGCTTCTGCTGTAGCATCGCTATCATCGCCTCTGGCGATGGGCGTCCAATGGTCAATGGTGTGTGTGTGTGTGTGTGTGTGTTGGCGTATCCAGGCGGGACCAGTGGGACAACCGCGTCACCTCGGTTACCATGGTCCGAACCCTCGGCATTGACTGTGACGTCGCGGACATCATCCGGGAATATTGACTGCGTTGGCTTGGCCATGTTGGCCGGAGGAACGACGATCGCATGCCGAAGCGGGTTTTATTTGGGGAGCTCCCTGCAACACGCCCTCGCCATGGTCCACGCAAATGGTGGCGTGACGTCATCGTGGATGATCTCCGCTCCATCAGCCCCCCCCCCCCCCCTGTGCCTTCTGACTGCTGGTTTGATGCTGCTCAGGATTGCTCTGCCTGGAGGCAGATTGCTCATCGTCGTCCTCCCGCCCGTGCTCCTCCTGATCCTGACTCTGGCTTCCGCTGCGCATGTGGAAAGGTCTGCCGTCGTCCCGGGGACCTCAAGCGCCACGCTCCGTACTGCAAAGCTAGCAGATAGTCTCTTCGCTATCATTGCCATCGGCAATGGGCACGTTCAAGGTTCAAGGTGTGTGCGTGTGCGTGTGTGTGTGTGTGTGTGTGTGTGTGTGTGTGTGTGTGTATGTGTGTGTGCGTGTGTGTGCGTGTGCGTGTGTGTATGTGTGTGCGTGTGGGTATGCATCCCTCTTCTGTGTGCGTGCATCCTTATGCTGTGTGCACGCATCCTTATGCTGTGGGTATGCATCTCTCTGCTGTGTGCATTCATCCCCTTGCTGTGGGCATGAATCGCTTTCCTGTATGCGTGCATCCCTTTCCTGTGTACGTCATGGATGGTGGTTACTCCAAAGTACACGCATTCACTATTTACATGTACGGTATGTACTGTGTTTCACTGAAACACAGTACTACTACATGATTGTGCAACTAGCCAACCAATGGACTTGAAGAAGGGCCACAGGTTTCTCAGGGATGAAAAGAGTGAACGTCCTGGAGCCTGGAAGTCTGATATGACAGAATGCTGACGCAGTTAATACTGCGACGACATAAGAAGAGATATTGAACTCCACAGGATAATGAACTCGCATGATTATAGTGAAAAATTTGGTGATAATAGTCATGTAGTTCTTATAGTGAACCAGTGCCCATGGTCTTGTTTTGAACCTTGAACCCAGGCAGTTTTCGTCTACAACGAACCAAATCTACTACTAAGTTAGTGTGGCCTCATGTACACTAAGAAGCAGGGAATAGTAACATTTACTACTCCCTGCTAAGAAGTAAAACAAAGCCAAAAAGAAACAAGAAAACTACACTCACACTCACACTCATACTGCATAATAGTACATGTACATGTCACATGCTAGTTGTGTTATGTTATGTTACCTTTATTTTACTTCACCATAGGTACAGGCATTGCTGCCTTCTAGTCGTGACGATGTTGCTTGCTTGTATGCATAGTGTGAGTGCCATTTCGGTTATAAAGAACTTCGGCTAAAAACTAAGTAAAAAGACCTGAATATCCTATAGCCTACACAATGTTGTTCGTTATAAGTGGAGTCAACTGCATGCTTACAGTCGACTCAACTTACAACGAACTCGCATATAGCGGATTTCGTGATAATTATACCGAACCGTTGTCCATGTTCCCACACTGGGCCACAGTGTACGAGTGCATGAACTGCAAACTTTTACCGGTATGGCGGTAACTTTATTTTCAGCGCGGAACAGTTCAATACGGAGCGAACCTGGTCGGGACATGACAAGACGTAAAAATCACTATGAATTATTTTTAATCTTGCTTACCTGAGCCAACTGCTTGCGGCCCTTGAGACACGGAACAGGCTGCGGCAACGAGGAATGCCAAGGAAACTGCGTGCCTCCGCATGTTGAAGAAAACTGCGCGCAGTTGCGGCAAATCACCGTCAACGCTCGTTGTGAAATCGGAGCAGTTTTACTCCGGTTGCCTCTCTCTACGTTTCAGTGAACTAGTTACCTACTCCCTGGAGCAATATTCTGTTACGTGAGCAGTCGATAAACTGACATCTCCGGGCGATGTAGGGTCCGGGGCAGCACTAAACAAGGTGAAACTTCGCTCTCATCATCACACGAACACACGCACCCCCCCCCCCCCCCCCCACACACACACAGGCGCATACACAGCGGCCATAAATCAACGCCATTGGCTTGAGCAAGTGCAGTGTCGGAAGGCGAACAGGTGACCAACCTCCCAATACAGGGACGGAGTGCACCTACCCCGAACTAACTTTATTGTACTTTGCGGTGTCTCCTGCTAGCTAAACACGAATGTGACAAGTCAAAGTGTCATGTTAGCACGCACTGCAGTCATGCATGCTGTGTAGCTAGTGTACATCAGACTACAGACAGTTCAGAGTCTGTCCCAGCGACTCCCAGGGCCAGGGTTAGGCTGGACCATACTAGACTGGAGTCTCCGTTGGGGGGGGGGGGGGGGGGGGACAAGCAGACCCCATAAATGGCATAATTTTACGATACAATTGTCAAAAATTATTATTATTGTCAATGGTCGCACTATAATTATTACCGTGTTTATGAACGAAACGTTTCTCGAAGCTGCAATTGTAGGCTGGACATAGTAGTAGTAGTAGTAGTAGTAGTAGTAGTAGTATTTTTATTATTTTGTTAGGGAAATCCCTACAGACGTTGCCGTCTTGTTACAGGAAACACGTTATGCTCCGGATATACATGTACATGTAGGTACCTTGAATTCCCAAACGTTGGTCAAAATGGGGGAGGGCCCGTAGGGTCCGGCGGATTCTGCCGGCAGAAAAATTGGCACATACATGTAATACTTAGGTGCGCGTCGATCTCCTTAGTTCCGAACAGGCCGAACAGGCCCTAGGTCTACCGTACCCAGTGTGTGTGTGTGTGTGTGTGTGTGCGTGCGTGTGTGTGTGTGTGTGTGTGTGTGTGTGTGTGCGTGTGTGTGTGTGTTACAGTATTCATAAGGCCAGGAGTCAGCGTCCCGGATGCGCAAGGCATATGACAACGCCTGCTTGACGTTCGTCTTGATTTTTGCACGTCCTTGTGCGGTGAAAAAGGACGTATCAGAACTACTGTATACCCTCGCAGGGCGACTATAGCCCCCCCCCCCCCCCCCCCCCCCCAAGTACGACATTGATGCTTTGAGCCGGTATAAAACATGCTTCGTTTTTCACTTTTAATTAATTTTAAAACACTGGTCTTCATTGCTTTCGGT
Organism: Sycon ciliatum; assembly: GCF_964019385.1. Lineage (NCBI taxonomy): Eukaryota > Metazoa > Porifera > Calcarea > Leucosolenida > Sycettidae > Sycon > Sycon ciliatum. The sequence continues at coordinate 4,759,432 of NC_088648.1, read as the reverse complement.
TCAGCAGCCAGTCATTCTGACCTCCGCTGAGCAGTCGTTCCAAGGAGGTGGAAACCATGAGCTAGCTATGCGGAGATTGCTGAGCGTATTGAGATTACAGTCGCCGAGCAATTGAGATCCGGGCAGATCCCGTCCAAGTACCGTCACAGACATACATACAAAGATGGTAACTTCGCTAATTGAACACTATCACCAAAAAGAAGACCTACGGATCCGCAGAATTTGACAGACCGCATAGCGTCCACGTGACTGAGGCCGCCCTGCGTGTTACCTGCTAATCAGCAGAGATGACTTCCAAGCGTATGAATGGTGTACTTCAAAGTACATGAATGCCGAGGCCACGGTTTGGAACCAAAGCGGCAGAGGGAAATGATCAGCCAGTTGAACTTCCGAAATCAGCTTGGAGACGTGGTTGTGTGCCAGGTCGCTCATTCACTGA
>NC_088648.1:4741806-4758793 GCF_964019385.1 Sycon ciliatum | reverse complement strand
GTTGAACACCTCTTTTCAAAGTCGTTTTCTTCCGTGAGGTAGCGAGCATAACACAGTGCCACAACATACATGACGTCATGACGTCACGTGTAGAGGAACTTTTGAGCCATAGGCCTTGACGGATTATGCTAGCATAATTTTTCGCATAATTCCTACCAAAATCGAATAATCGCATAGTCAAGGCAAATCGCATACGAATCGCATAAATAATGGAATAATCCGCCTGTTCGCACCAAATTCCATAGAGTTGTACATGTTCTACAAGTACAAGTAGATACACCAGGAAGTCGTAGGTTTACGAAATTACGACTCCCTTGATAACATGTTCAGTCCATTACAATCAGTGATGGTCGTAGCTACAATTGTAGGTCGGACGGTGCGTTGACCCCGTCAGTGAACTTTTGCTACTACAGTACAATGCCCTATAAAACAAATCCCCTGTTATTTCGCACAGAACCATCATATACATTAGCAGCATATGTGAGCATAATGCGGCATAATATGATAACTTTTAGCATAAAAATAGCATAATTCTGCAATTTTTTCAGCAATGCGAAAAGCATAATTTCACGAAAATATTAGCATAATCCGTCAAGGCCTATTGAGCCAGCACTTCGGACATAACTCATAAGGCCTACACTGTGACTAGGCTTTTCCACATTATTCGAAAAAATATTGGAAAGATGTGGATGTAAAACTCGATTTTTTGGGGAAATGATGTTATTCTCAAAAATTGATAGATTTGAAAAAAATCTAAAAAAATTCAAAAAACCACCCAATGTGCGAAAATTATTCACCCGTTGCCATGGCAACAAGATGGCTGCCAAATTCATTCGAAGCAGGGAGTCGTAAAATACCGGTATTTTACGACTCCCTGATTCGAAGCATGTACATGTACAGTGCGTATCGGTTATAGTGTGGTCGTATACAAGAATATACTGCTTACAAGAATGAACACTCATTTTTTCATAATCATAACACATATTTTATGTGTATATTTATTCTTATAAGCAGTATTATCGCATAGTAGAATATATCGGCCCTAAGAATGGATTTTGTGTAGCAAAATATGCCAGATTAGTGCAAAGTGTATCGCCTGTAGTAATAACATCTGTGCTCTGTGCATACTCAGTACAATAATATTCAACACAAAAAGAGAGTTACATGTATGTCCAAGGGAGCATTGGAGAATCACTTTTCTGTCCAGTCGGACTCTTTCTTCCGACTTCTCTCTTATCCGCTGCTCCGCAGCGAGTCTGATTGATCCGTGTGTACCATGTGTACGTGTCCACATTCCAAACGTGCGCGCATACATGTATATCAAGAGTTCATAACCCCCATGAACGCTTGTACATATGTATGATATGTCACACGTGCATATGATAATGTCACACGTGATTTATCGTGTGTAAGAAATATCGGCAATAAGAATCAAATGTCGCTTTTCAAACACCCACGCTATAACCGATACCTACTGTACATGTTGGCTACAGGATCTATTCTAGGACATGTACCCGTGCATGCATGCACATCATCACGCACTGCCGCCTGCCATGCCGGGCATATTTCGAGACTGACAAGAGTCAGGTTACGTCAGATGCGGGGCAAGGTCGTCTTGCCAGCAGAAGAAAATGCCTGTAGTGTAGGGTAAATTTTAGCTAACACTTGCAAAACTTGTTGTTTTTGAAGAAAATCTGGCAAAAATCACGCCAAATTTGTTATTTTTGAAGAAAATCTGGCAAAAATCACGCAAACGTTGTTGTTTTTGAAGACAATTTGGCAAAAATCACGAAAGATGCACTTTTACAACGGGGATTCAGTTTTACCCCCAAGATGCAAAAATTATGCAAAACATAATGTGGAAAAGCCTAACTGTGACCGACCCTCGACTTCCAGACAGAGAGAACACGTCAAGAGAAGCCCCATGATCAAGCCTCCGGCTCTCTAGTGGCAAATGATTATGTGCAGTGCTAGGATAGTACTAGGAAGGCACCACGCCGGAGCTCACTGCTCACTGTTACGCACCCATCATCAATGCAGCTAGCTGCTCATGAGTCGGAGTAGTTGGGTTTGTGGCATTCGGCCTTCACGATGATGGCCACAGCACCTACTAGTACTAGTAGTAGTACGAGTCTATAGTCTGTTTCAAAAAGATTTACAATCAGGTTTGGGTCTTAAAAAGTATGAAGATAAGGGAAATTTGGACAACAAAGTACATAGAATGGCTTGTTAGGACACGGCAAATTGTTCTGTGAAGGTTTCGGAACAATTGGATCAGCCGTTAAGGAGTTAGAATTTCGGCCAGGTTTCCGGCCTTTTCCCATGGTTTACAATTTGCCCAGGAAGCCAGTATCGATTTTTTATCAAAACTCACGATTTATCCTTTCCTTTTTGGCCTTGTGGTTATGAATGCTGTCTGCTGACCATGAAGTTGTGAGTTCAAATCCCAACCTATCCTCAAGTCAAACTTTTTTTCTTCATTGTTTTGGTGATCAAGCTGGTACAAGACAAAAAAGATGGCTGCACCAAACGACTTGTAGTTGTTGTTGGAGCTCGCGCTTCCTGCCGAACTGACTGACACTTGACTGGCTCACGCCATGTGAACACACCCACAACACTGCAATGGTGTGAGTGAATATGGAAGTCATCGCGCTGTAGCTTTTTGAGATTTATTGTAGTATTTCAAGATCTTCAAGATCGCCAATTTATTTGAATTTAGCAGTCAACGCCGTCTTCTATCAGCGTTCACAAGCGTCTGCTTTCCTCAAAATGTTGTCGAAATCACACGGATAGCTTTGCCAAGTCATGGCCTTGGGAATGAGTCCGTGTCGATGTCGTTTTCGTCACACGGTGAGTAAATTGCATCGCAGCTCAAAGAAACTATTTTGGTCACAAGACGAATTGGGACCCATGCCGCTCGTCAACATTTACAACATTTTCGTTTCGACATGTCCTCTCTGACTCCATTATCGATACGAAGAAGAACTCGTTTGTTGTAAACCAGACGACAGACGTACATGTACATGACTGTATCAACGTGAGTGAGTTGTCATTTTTCCTGCTTTCGCGCGGAATATTTCTTCGAGTTCACAGTGAGTTTTTCCAGGCAGCGCTCGAGTGCTCATACGGTAAGACGCCAAACTCCGCGGGCGATCGCCAGGATTGCAAATCTTTTTGAAACGGACTGTAGTACTATTTGTAAAAATTTGTTTAGGAATCCTATCCCTATGTAGATCTAGTGCTCGTGACAAACTCAGCACGAAGAGTTCACAGATAAAGAGACACAGACACAGGTTCATGACCACCTACATCACGTACATGACTATGTGCAGTGCGTACAAAAGACTGTCAATAGTATACCGGGGCAGCCGCATGCAGCGTATTCCACCTTTACGCACGGTCTACGGCATCGCTGGGCATTTGTTGCCAGGACAGTACCCAACACGGCTACCCTGCTGGAGCCCTTGGAGCAGGCGGTTGTACACCTGCTACTCCCAGCCCTCCTCGGTCGCCCCTCTCCAGGCTCTGCCGAACGGAAGATCCTGGCTCTACCATGTCGTTTGGGTGGCCTGGGACTAATCATCGTCTCTTCGTTAGCAGAACAGTTCCACTCATCCTGCCACATCACCCAAACGCTGGTTGAGGGAATCCTCTCTGGCATGTCCTACCTGCCCGACGTCACGCAGCTTACGCTGCACAGGAAGTCCGAAGTCCGCAGCCGACAGCGGAATAAGGAGTCAACCATCGCCAAGGATGTCGTCTCAGCCGCTTCACAGGAATTGCAGCGTTGTGTGGAGCTTGCTTCGCTGAAGGGGGCCTCCAATTGGCTCACGTGCCGGCCACTGAAAGTCCACGGCTTTTCCCTCAGCAAGGCTGGCTTTCGCGACGCCATCCATGTTCGCTATGGCTGGGTCCCCCCAATGCTGCCGTCCACCTGCGTCTGTGGTCAGGCATTCAGCACCGCGCATGCCCTGTCGTGCCCTATTGGAGGGTATCCGTCACTCCGGCATAACGAGCTGCGAGACATCACCGCCTCACTGCTTTCACGCGTCGCACATGACGTAAGTGTGGAGCCGTCTCTCCAGCCACTTTCCGGGGAACGGATGAGGTATCGTACTGCAATCAGCGAGGATGGCGCCCGCCTAGATGTTGCTGCCAGCGGGGTGTGGGGCGGCCGTTTCGAGAGGACATTCTTTGATGTCCGGGTATTTAACCCTTTTGTCCGATCGAACACCGCTCCCTCCCTCAACAGCACGTTCACTAAGCACGAGAAGGAGAAACGGCGACACTATGAAGAGCGTGTTAGGGAAGTAGAGAAGGCATCGTTCGTCCCCTTGGTGTTTTGTGCCTCCGGTGGTCAAGGCAAGGCTGCCTCTGCTTTCCTCAAGCGCATTGCATCAATGCTGGCTGAGAAGCGGAAGGAACCGTTCTCCATGGTGATGGCTCACCTTCGTTGCCGCCTAGGGTTTGCCCTCATCAGATCGGCGATTGCAAGCTTAAGAGGTCATCGATCCAGGCGAGCACCTTTGGATCAGCAGCTGGAGTGCCCCTCAGCTCTAGTGAATGCTGAGTGTCGTCTGGGTTAACCCTCACCTCTTGTTATATGGCTGTATTGTTTTCGCTATTAGTTAGTTTTCTTTGTTATGATTTCTTTTTTTCTTTTTCTTTTTTACCAGGCGTGGGCCATCCCCTGAATTCATAGGTGCCAAACATTCTTTTTTCTTTAGTTTTCTTTGTTAATATGATTTCTTTTTTTCTTTTTCTTTTTCTTTTTACCAGGCGTGGGCCATCCCCTGAATTCATAGGTGCCAGACATTCTTTTTTTTTCTTTCTTTTTTCTTTTTACCAGGCGTGGGCCATCCCCTGAATTCATAGGTGCCAACTCGGAAAAAACAAAACCTGACTGCGTGTACCATGTGTACGCGTACGCGTGAAAAAAAAAAAAAAAAAAAAAAAATAGTATACCGGGGGGGCCGGGGGGGGGGGGTATTCACTGTACCTGCCCTTGAAAAGCGTGCCATGGCCCATGTGACCATGGTGGCGTAGATCTACAGATAGTACAGTGTACGTGAAAGAGCAACAAGGGAGTAGTATTGTAATGACTCCATACTGCGCATGTACTGAAAAAAAGACTGAACTGAGCGCATGTCTGTGAGTGTTGCATGCAGTAACTATGGGGACATTGACGCCAAGGAGGCCTCGTCCTCAATGTACGGTCGATTTGTTTGATTTCACTTGTTTCCCCAAACACTTTCAAAGCGTCCGAGAAAAGTGCTTGAGTTTGTGCAAGACATAGGAGATCCAAGGTGCTTTGGGGTCGATGCAGACATGAGCGAACCTGTAATTATCGACGATGATAACGAAGAGACGATCGTCAGCTCGCCAGCAGCTGAAGATGACGAGGAGGAGCGCAAGGCGCCTCGCGTCGACATGAAGCATGGATTTGTGCGCACCATTCAAAAGAATCAGCAGGCTCGAGTGCTCTGCGATCGAGATGAGGAGGCCATGAAGATGGCGATACGATTTGGTCGCAGCTTCAAGACGAATCCAAAGTCTGGGGGTGCAGTTGCGAAACGACCAGAAAGACAATTGTAAGTTTCGATATATTTTTTTTGTCATTTTGATAGCTGACTTGTACTGCTGTTGTTGGATACTACAATTATAGTACTGTACTATTTTGTTGTTGTTGAAATTTTGTGATAATTCTTGGGGTATCCATGGGAGATGGAAATTTTATTACGCACACTCGCAATGTAAGCACGGTGTGTGTGTGTGTGTGTGTGTGTGTGTGTGTGTGTGTGTGTGTGTGTGTGTACGCACACATACACACACACACACACATACACACACACACACTCCCCCCCCCCTCTCTCTCTCTCTCTCTCTCTCTCTCTCTCTCTCTCTCTCTCTTTCTCTCTCTCTCTCTCTCTCTCTCTCTCTCTCTCTCTCTCTCTCTCTCTCTCTCTCTCTCTCTCTCTCTCTCTCTCTCTCTCTGTGTGCCACAAGGAACTGTTCCGTATGTATGTCTGTTGCATGCACGTGTATGCATTCACTCTGATCTGTGTGCTGACTATGTACATTGTACTTCTCTATCAGGTACACACCAAAGCGTCGTCGCACTGCACCTGACACTGATGAGACCGGTACACCTGCTGCAGCCAGTGCAACTTCTGGTGGTGATCACCGCACAAAGGATTCACCCGTTTTACTGCAGGTAACCTACTTTCAATGCAGCTGTAACGGTGCTGATCTTCTGTTCTGTGTGTGTGTGTGTGTGTATGTGTGTGTGTGTGTGTGTATGTGTGTGTGTGTGTGTATGTGTGTGTGTGTGTGTGTCATGTCTGACCTTCGTTCTCGCGGCCTCGAGGGGGAATGGCGAGCTGAATGCGAGTCGCGTTCCACCTGGCGCTCGGCGTACTCAGCACCGGTAGATGCCCAGCATACCCCTCCCGTCACCTGCTACACCTGCGACCGACAGTTTACACGCCCCAGTGATCGCGCACGCCACAAGTGTAAGGCTGAGCGTGCGAAGCCGGTTGCGGAGCAGAAAGGTGCATGCCAGTATGGAGAGTGTGGCCGTTGGCTGAAGTCCCGTGGAGGTCTGGCAAGGCACTAGTGTACTTACCCCCAGTCAGCAGTCGGTGCGCCCCTGCCGCTGCCTGCTTCTCCGCTGTGCTGCGTCGCTCACGGCCAGGCTTGTGACCGCTGCTTTGCGTCTACACGTGGCCGCGCCCGTCATCGCTGCTCGCGGACTTGTAGTCGTCCGACCGTTCAAGACCGTCAGGGTTTCACGTGTGTTTGCGCCTGCTCCCGCCGATTTCGCTTACCGCATCACCTGGATCGTCACAGGGCTGTGTGCTCCTCCTATCTCTCAGCTGCCCCTCCGGGGCCCACGTAACCTTCATGGCAGTGGCTCAACAGGACAGGTGTGTGTGTGTGTGTGTGTGTGTATGTGTATGTGTGTCACTCTCTATCGCTCTCTCGCTTTTGCTTTCTCTGTCTGTCTGTCTGTCTATCTGCCTGTCGGTCTATCTGCCTGTGTCTTTCTCTCTCGCTCTCTGAGACGCTCTCTCAGCCTTTGCTCATTGTGTGCTCTTGTTGTTGCTATTTGTGTATGTATGTGTGTGTGTGTGTGTGTGTGTGTGTGTGTGTGTGTGTGTGTGTGTGTGTGTGTGTGTTGTTGTAGATGGACGTGGAGGTAGCGCCTGATGACTGGAAGTCGTTGACAGTTCGCAAGGCTGACACGGCTCAATCTCTGGCCCGTCAGGTGGCGCTGGAAAACAGCCTGGAGCCGCGGATGGCCGCCGCACTGGCGTATCACATCGCCGTCAACATCAACAAGCTTACAGACAGTGTGTGACATGATGACAAACTCAGTGCAGCGTGAGCTCTCTGCCCAGCTGCCCATGCGAGTACATGGATTGTGTTGAATTGAGCAGCATCAACCTGCTACAGTACACAACTAAGAGAAAAATAACGTCTGCCTGGTCACAGTGCGTTGATGCTTTGGTCCAAACAGTTCCTTGTCCAGCATCGTGATGGCATAGTTGTAAGACCACCGGTGGCCCATCTTTGCTGATTATGTTACTGTGAGGTCATCCGGTGTCCACCGTGCACTCGTGTTGTTACAATCTGAATCACTGTCGGTCGGGGTTTTTTCTCGTTCAGACACGTCCCCGTTGCGACCAGCATCGCCCGCGCTGGTTTATCTCTACTGTCGCCTGTGTGTGCACGCCCACACATACGCACAGACACAGTGCTAGCACATGGCCGACTGTGTGTTTACGTGCATCTGTGTATGTTGTCTCGTTTGATGGCGTTTATTCGTACTCTGTGACACAAGACAGTTTCAACGCAGACGCCATGGCATCCACACCTTGACCACTGGGAATCCAGCAAGACTGGAGTTGCGTGCCACCGCGACGATGCGTCCCAATTTGCAGTGTCTGCTTATTGCAGACCCTGCCATCGCCACCACGTTTGACAGGCAATGTCCCGTGTGTGTGTGTGTTCACATGTCGTTGTGGGGTAACCGTGCCTGTCCCTTCACGAAAGCTGGCCCATGCCCAAGACATCCTGTTTGTGTCCTGAATTCGCCCCAGGTGGATCTACACTGTGGTCTACATGTATGTCACCTGTCTCTGACCTTCCATCTACTAGTAGTACATGTACAGTATGCATCGTCATGTCATTCACGCCAGTCGCCGCTGACATGAGGCAACTGAGCATAAACCTAAACCCCTTTCTCTCTCTCTCTCTCTCTCTCTCTCTCTCTCTCTCTCTCTCTCTCTCTCTCTCTCTCTCTCTCTCTCTCTCTCTCTCTCTCTCTCTCTCTCTCTCTCTCTCTTCTCTGTCTGTCTCTGTCTCTCTGTCTGTCTCTCTGTCTCTCTCTGTCTCTTTCTCTCTCTCTCCCTCTCTCTCTCTCTCTCTCTCTCTCTCTCTCTCTCTCTCTCTCTCTCTCTCTCTCTCTCTCTCTCTCTCTCTCTGTCTCTCTCTCTCTCTCTCTCTGTCTCTCTCTCTCTCTCTCTCTCTCCTCTCTCCTCTCTCCTCTCTCTCTCCTCTCTCTCTCTGTTGACTTGTGTTGTTGCTCTACCAGATCCATATTATGTCTGGCTTTGATATCCCCCTTCTTTCTCTCAACGTGTTACTGCCTGTCAGACCCCTACCGGTACCGTCCTATCATCTGTTTAGTTGAGAGATAGTTCGCTCTTTCTCATTTTCTGGTGACGTTGTTTACACTGGTATGGTATGCTGTGCACAACCAACCTTTCTTTATCCCCGTAGCCTATGTGAAAGGTGCTACGGATAGTAGCGTCCGGTGCTAGCCAATGTTCACAGCGCTTTTCGAATCTGTGGTTGTGCGTGTGTGTGGTTATGGGTCACATGATGCTGGTCATGTTGGTTCCACTAGCTACCAGTATCACACACATTATTCATAAATCACTTTCCGTACAAATTTAGTCACAGCCATGCATGTCAAAGACTATGGCATAACTGTGTCTTGGCATGCATTATGATCAATGTGCACCTTCCCTTTGAGGTGAGGTGGCTTACGCTGTAGTGGGGAGAGTGTCGCAGAACCGTGCGAGCCCTGCCAAGAGCCCAGCACGGCGTTCTCTGACGATCCAGAGCACAGACATCAGCTCTGTTGCAATGACTGGCTTGCTGCTCAGTTCACAGGTTGCTTTCGACTGTGTCAACTTCAAGTTAGTTGAAAACAAAACCGGAATAGGTTGGCAAGGTTGAAAAGCAAACGGGACATGATCATTGATTTCAAAGTTTCCAAAGGAAATATGGAAAGGTATGGGAGAGAAAGCGTATCAAACACAAAAGTGTATAAATAATATATCAAGTCAAGAGCGTCCGCAACTGCATGTGTTGCCGGGTCAAGTGAACGTCAAGTGCGTCCATACCGAGTTTATTGGTGTGTATGTATGTATGTGTATGTGTGTGTGCGCGCGCGCGCGCGTGACAAGTATGCGGAGGCCAGGCAAAAAAAATGAACCTGCTAGCGTTCTGTTCGTCGCCAGCAAGCTCTCTCATAGAACCTAGTTGAGAGCGAGACCAGAAACAGTAGAAGCAGTGCCCGGGGCCAAATCTGCAATCGTGGCTGCCAAGGTACAGACAATACATGTAGCTTGATGCGGCAGGCCAATACGTAAAGTGAAGCAATCAGGTTTATAGAAACTAACTGAGTAAGCCGAGGCTTTTCTGCATAATTATGCTGCTTGATTTATAGAAAGATATTTGAAAGATATTTTCTAGTAAAAAAACCAGCAGCCGTCAAATTCACATGTTTGAAACAAGTAGCTGTCGCGTAGTCTAAAAGCTGCTAATGCCGTGTCCATGTTAATGTCAATGCCAATGTTAATGTCAATGCCAATGTTAATGTTAATGTCAATGCCAATGTTAATGTCAATGCCAGTGTCAATGTTAATGTCATTGTTAATGCCCGTGTTAACGTGGCGGAACTTGTACTATATAGACGGACAGGTGCCACTGAGAGTAGAAGCGATATGAAAGGGAAACGGTGCAGCGACGAGGACCGAGGGTCTTGACAAACCTATGTTGCAGCGTAGCGGCATGGCAGAAATCACTTCCCTTTGAGGTTGGATTTCTGCTGCATAGTGCCGACTCTCGGGAAGGAGTTTACTTGTGCGTACACGTCTCTTCCGGTGACATCGTCACCAACAACAAATGCAGCGGCTGCAGGACTGGCAGCCAGACTGCTTGGCTTCTGGGAGAGAACCTCCGGGCTGGCGCTCTCCTTCTTCTTGCGTCTGACGATGGACGGCATCGAGTAGGTCATTTGATCCGGCGAGTCCACGGCCACCGATCTGTTGCTCTGTTCGGCTGAGTCCGACATTAGGGCAGACACGGACATGGCGGACTGGGTCTGAGCCAGCAGACGCGTGGGCGTCGAGTACTCGTCCTCGTGCACTTCCGAACTATCGGGTTTCCCACTCAACTCGTTGCCCAGGTGCGCATAGAGGTCATTTTCCAGGGGCGGCATGGAGGACTTTGCATGGTCGCTCGTGTCGTACATTCCATCACCATCAACGTCACCAATGTTTCCGTCTTGTCTTCGACCGGCTGTTGGGCTGTTCTTCTCGTTACCAGGCCTTATGACCGTGCTATAGTCGTCCAGGATATTGTTTGAACCGCACGACAGCAGGCTCTTACTGGTGCGCACGGATTGCTGCGAGCACGATGCGGTGCTCTTGCTTTCGTCTATCAAGTTCATCAAGCTGCTGGTGTAGCCCACGGCATTGGTAGACGGGGACGGTTTGCGGTTTTTCCTGCTGGTGTGTATATCCTGGTAAGTGCCGCCGCCATCCGACATACCGTACGACGGGATGTTCTTCGCGGTGGCGTTGGTGCCGGATTTCAGCTCGGCTGGCACGTCGGAGTACATGCCTTGTTCGGCGTCCGCAGCCCACTGATCAATGCTGGGGGTAGCTGGCAGCGGCGACGACACCTTGCTTGGGCCGGCCACCAAGGCAGCTCTCGCACGCTCCCCTATGTCACTGTATTCGCCTTCACCTTCGCCGTCGTCGTGGTCGTCATGACGACGCTCCGTGACGGCGTACGTGGGCAGGGCGTGTCCCAGCAGTGCGGCCTTTGCGGATTTCCAGCCGTCCGACTTGGTCTTGAGACTCGACGACCGGCCCGTCGGCGTTGTCCCTGGCAACGGCGCTCGGTCACGCTGCGACACGTCCGCGTACAGATCCTCGGCCTCCTGCAGCACGGAGTCCAGGCTATTGGTAGCTTTCAGGTGCCGATGACCACCAACAGCGCTACTGCTGTTGTTGCCAAGGGGACCCCCGGGCGATCCCTGGGGCACGTCGGCGTACAGGTCGTTCTGACTGCTCTTGCGTACCATTGACCTCTGCGGTGGCAGTGCAGGTGGGTTGGCACTGGGTGTGATAGCGGCGCTGGAGGCTGACGTGCCCACTATGGATGCCACGAACTCGCTCGGCAGTTCACTGTACATTCCGCCACAACTATCAGTATCGCCTGCGTCTCCCTCGGTGTCCTGCTTGAACGCCACAACCTGATCGGCGCCGAGCTGTTTCAAGGTCGACTTTGACGCGCTATTCTTCATCTCGGAGTAATCGCAGTACATTGCTACATCTTCTACGCCGTCAATCTTCTTGTCACCCGTCGGTTCCCCAGCCGGCGGGAATTCCTCATATGCTCCCGTGTACGACCCAGAGGCTACGCTGGTGGTGTCGTCCGGGGCGCCGGCGTCGGTGGTTTTGTTGCCGTTCGCCAGTTTATCAATATTCGCGAGATTGTTGGTCATCTGGCTCTCTGCGTACAGACTGTAGGAGCCCTCCTCTATCAGCTGTGGGCCGTCGTCCACGTCCGGTGCAGCTTTTCCAGTACCGCCCGGCTTACGATGGTGCACGGACGGTTCCTTGCGGTCACTCAGCGGTGAGTAGTCGTTATTGTACTTGGGCTGCAGCGATACCAGGCTGGTGGTGTGTTCCAGCGGCATTGGGCTTAGGCGAATACCGGCCGCCTCATGAGCACCACTACCGCTGCCGTCGCCGTCCTGTCGAGAGCCTTCCGACGGCTGACTCTCCAGACACTGGAGATCGTTACTGGGGCCACGGTGGCTTGGTTTCTTGCTGCTGCCCATGCAGCGAGCCATCGTCATGACTATGATCAGCAAGAGGCCTGTGCCGCCCACTGCCGCGCCGACGATGATGAAGAGAGTGTAGGACGTGGAGGCATTCGCGCCTGTACCACGACACCGCCGCGGAGAAAAAGGAAAAAAGATGCACGTACACACACGCAGGTGCACACACACACACACACGCTCACACACACACACACACGCTCACACACACGCTCACACACACACACACAGGTGCACACACACACACACACACAGGTGCACACACACACACACAGGTGCACACACACGCAGGTGCACACACACACACACATACACACACAGGTGCATACACACACACACACACACACACATATACAAACACAGGTGCATACACACACACACACACACACACACACACACACACACACACACACACACACACACACACACAGAGCCTCAGTAAGAAACAGCGTGGGCATGTAGCATTGCAGGTGTTAGAGAAAGACACGAGAATAGACATGTAGTGATGTACCGTAAAGTCCGCTGCAAACTTCGCAGCAAACGCCCACCCCAGCGGGTCCATACTATTTTCGTCCTTTTCAGGTCAATATACTTGTGCAAAACTGGCATGAAGGTCGAATACGTGCGAGATTGACTGTCATGCCTAGAAACTGCCTATGTCTTACCAGGAGGCTCTGCCAAAGCGATTGTCATTATCATGCTGCAAAGAAAAACTTCTGTCGAGATTTCCTTTCATTCGATAAATGAGTCGTCTTTGTCATTAGATAGTTCTCCATGTGGTAATGCAATAGAATCCATCTGGTTTTCAAATCGTGCAATTTCTGCAGTGCCACAATGTTGAGCTTTCAGAACAGAACGGTGATTGTTCTGACGAGATGTCATTCAACGACTTGACCTGTCGCGGTATTGCAGTTGCAAGTCGAATGGGGGGGGGGGGGGGGGGAGAGATGTCACAGAAGCTACACCTACAAAGTCGCTGCTAACTTGTTAAAAAACTCTAAAGTGCTCGAGAAAAATCCCTTGCCTTAACGCTTCGCGTGATTTGGAAATAATGGCTTGAAACACCGTCAGACGTGTATTTGGTTCCTGCAATACTCTGTTCTTCGGTACCTTGTTATTCGGAAGAAACTCCCGTTTGGATATCCGAAATAAAACAACCATCATCATAAAATCACTAAGAGCTAGCCCGTGGCTGGTGCCAAGAGTACATAATGTACTCTTGCTAGTGCCCAAAGGGATTTTGAAACCAGTAATGTGGACATGGTTTACCGTAGCAAAGCGCTCTTCACGCTACGGTGTGATATGCACTTTTGTACCGTAGAGGTGACAGTGCATGGGGTCAGTGTGTACAGGCCAGCAGATCTTGCAAAAATGGGGTAGGCGTTCGCTTCGGACTTTACGGTACACAGATTCTACACAGACTTCTATCGTGTTTCCAGCCCTGGCGGGAGTGGATTTGGGGTGAGAAAAATGCGGCCGGGTGATATGGTCATGATTTAGAATACACACACGTCAAATAAGAGCGCACTCACTCACTCGCGCTCACACACACACACGCACGCACACACACGCACACGCGAGAGCGTGCATACATGTACACGGAAGCGAATACACTCATTAATTTGTGTCGGGTCTTTGTAAATGGCACAATCCACAACAATTCGAAATGGAAATTACTCACTGTTCTTTTGGCTAACGGTGAGGTTAAAGGTGAGATAAGACAGGTCCCCGCTCGCCTTGTAAGCCGAACATGAGTACAAGCCAGTCATATTTGTGGTGACAACTGGGATAGTCAGTGTCGTCCTGGTCTCGTCATCGGTCACCTATAGCAACATACGCGACAACCAACACGTAAGTGCACACAAGCCAGTTCGTACTGCTGCAAATTTAGCATAGATTTAGCATAGAGAAAAAGCATGCATATTCACACGTGCTCAAAAAACAGGGTTGAGCAGTGCCTGGGCACTTGATTTTCATTCTCTTTTCCGCGCTTTGGTGCCATGACAACTTCAGTTCAAATCGAGCAATGGCCTCGAGGGAGTGTTCCACAAATTTGAGTTAGGTACGAGCAAGGACAGCCGAATGGCGGCTGAAAGGAAACTTTCTTGCGTGCAACACAACTGCGCCACGACTTTGGGACAAGTTAGGCCTTAAAAGTAAAGCTGGTGTCCAATACTGTGAAGACTGGTACTTCAGCTCATCAGTTTCCTTCTGCGGCATGAGCTTTCCAGCAAGCGAAAACATCATGAAATTTGAAGAATAAAAAACCCGAGTGATGGACTTTCATGTGTAAAGACACAACAGACCTGTTTTGCTGGTGTTTAGTGCCCTGGCGGCAGTATCCCGCAGCAGTGAAAAGGCTAATAGCAATGTAATGGCAGTTGATGGATAGCTCTCGCTCATACCTGTTCAGTGGTGATGTCGCCATGTGTGCGGTTGTAAGGCTGTGTCCACGTTACACCACCGTTGATCTTCTGTGGGAATACGCACACGAACTGAGCCCCCTCCCCTTCCTCCACTGCCCTGCTTTTCAAATGGGAATTGGTACTGGCACTTATCACCGGCATCCCTGCACACCCAGCGATACAGACCATACGCACATCACATACGCACAGAAACGTACAGAAACACACAGAAAACCACACACACACACACGCACATACACACACACACGCATGCCCACACACACACACACGCACGCATACACACACACATACACACACACATACACACACACACACATTATACACACACACACACACACATACACTTTCACACCGCACACGCACACAAACACACAACATACGACACACACCGCAGATGATTGACTCTCGTTTTATGACTCCAGCTTCTAGCGTAGCTGTGTGAGAGCTGTGCAATTGTTGGTAGTTCAGCTATACAACAGAACATGTACTAAGGCTACCGACTTAGGAGTAGCGACTTTCTAGGGTATCAGTAAATGAAGTCGGTTACACCTACATGTACGGGAAACACCCGATCCCTGCCTGTTGTGTATCGGTAGAAAGACTTTTCATGGCTCTTTTTGTTGTGGTCCTTTCGTTTATTTTGGTTTGTTTTGCGTTCTGCTTTGACTTGTTTTGGTTGCATGTATAGTTTGTACATGATCCAAGTAACGGTTACGTCATTGTCATACGTTGTGTTTTGTTGCGCGCATGCTCGCGCATGCTGCCATAAATGTTAGTCTTTTTCTTCAGTTATCAGTTTACCTCGTCGTGTCCGGTCTTCTTGTGTGTCCGTCTCCGTCTTGTCAAGAAATTATGTAGAACTCTCAGTTCAGTTTCGTTGTTGTGTGTGGCGGGTCGGATGGGCAGGGAGGCTGGGCCCCTGACACCTGGACAACATGTGCGCGTGCACAAATTTGGCGATCACGCCAGGATTGTCAGGGAGACGAGGAACTGGAAGGAACTCCGGTGCGAAGGAAAACGCATCGTGAACAAATCACCGAAACGACGTCGTCTGAGCTGAAGGCGCTGAGCGAGGAAACGTCTGCGAGGAGTGGCTGGCTCGTCGGAGCTGAATGCGCTGAGGGCAGATGAAATGGATGAACATCTGCGAGGAGTGGCTGGTCCGTCGGAGTTGAATGCGCTGAGGGCAGGGACGTCCCGCGAGGTGGCTGGTGAAGACGACGACTCGGAGGTTGGTGCGACGGAAGTCGTTGGAGCTGAATGCGCTGAGGGTAGACGAAGTCGGATAAACGTCTGCGATGAGTGGCTGGTTCCTACGACAAGGACGGTGCGAAGGAAAACGCATCGTGAGCAAATAACCCCATGTGAGTGTGACGCGGAGTTTAGAAGGTGCTCCTGCTGTGATTTGTTGACTAGTTTGATTCGATTTGTTTTGAGTGGTTTGGTTTGCTCGATTTGTTTGTTAGTTCGAGTTTGGTAGTTCGGTTTGCTCGAGTTGTTGATTAGTTTGTTTTGCTCGAGTTGTTTGTTAGTTCGAGTTTGGTAGTTCGGTTTGCTCGATTTGTTTGAGTTTGATTTGTTTGTCCCTGGTCGGACGTTGCCTTTCGTTGGAGTTTTGTTGGCGTGTCGATCGTTCATTTGTTTATTTGTTGCCTCTTGTAGTTAGCTTGATTAGTACGCTTGCGGCGTATACTCGTAGGGCACAGTGTTCGCAGTCCTCGTAGAACCCTGAAAAGGTCTTTGGTGGGGAATATGTTGTGTATCGGTAGAAAGACTTTTCATGGCTCTTTTTGTTGTGGTCCTTTCGTTTATTTTGGTTTGTTTTGCGTTCTGCTTTGACTTGTTTTGGTTGCATGTATAGTTTGTACATGATCCAAGTAACGGTTACGTCATTGTCATACGTTGTGTTTTGTTGCGCGCATGCTCGCGCATGCTGCCATAAATGTTAGTCTTTTTCTTCAGTTATCAGTTTACCTCGTCGTGTCCGGTCTTCTTGTGTGTCCGTCTCCGTCTTGTCAAGAAATTATGTAGAACTCTCAGTTCAGTTTCGTTGTTGTGTGTGGCGGGTCGGATGGGCAGGGAGGCTGGGCCCCTGACACCTGGACAACATGTGCACCTGGACAACATGTGCGCGTGCACAACACTGCCGAACTTGGCACTTGACTGACTCACGGCTGCCATCCAGAGTGCACGAGAAGCACGTAAGACCTTTCACTCAGCAAACCTGCAAGAAAGCAACTATCCTCGTGCGCTCTGGATGGCAGTCGTGAGTCAGTCCAGTGTCAAGTCTGGCAGGGATCGGGTGTTTCACGTTGGAACAACCAACTCCAAAAGGAGTACAGCACACACTGTAAAAGCAGAATTTTTCGGCGGTTTTTATATTTTCGGTAACTTTGGTGCCGAAATTTTTATCGGA